>NC_091488.1:35372892-35523241 GCF_947461875.1 Haliaeetus albicilla
TCCAGGCCGTGACAGACTACAGCAAGCACATACAACTCTAAACTGTTCAGGAGCAGAACTGATTTTTTTTAATTATTATTATTATTTTTGGTTTTAAAGCAAGTAACTTGAATTAACCTACTATTAAACAATAAGATTATTTGCACTTCTATGTGTTAAACAAGCTGTTTCACTCAGTCTGGTGAATTTGGGGGCTTCAGTTTCTTTGTTCAGGGTTATGGGGCAGCTCGACATTCCATACCTTAAAAGAAACTGACACCCCTGTTGTCATCCCTCACCCACCAAAATTTTGATAAGCAGAGTACCCAAAAGACCTACAGAGGTTAATGCAAGGACTGAAGAAACATACTTGACAGGGAGGGACACCAGGAGGTTAGTCCAGTTAATTTGACAAGGAAAAGTTTAAACAAAAGTATTTTTAGTGTTTGAATTGCATAGCCCTGTTATTGGCAGGCTCCTCACCGACACAAAGAGAATTTTAAGTGCCAGCAGAGGCAGGGAAGTGCAACTAGATAACTTAGAAAAAAAAATCTGGTATTCAAAATAAAAAGCACACACGAGCACAGACAAACCAGTCGAGGTGAACCACTAGCGAGGGCTGTTAACCATGAATACAACTGACCAAGAATTGCACTGACTCCCGTTCACCAAATTGCACGGTCCGTGTTCAAACTGTTTTTCAGAGATACTCCTGATGTTCTAGTTGGTCATCGCAGTCCCCTCTGACCTTGACACCTCAGCTGCAGGGACACAAATCTTCATTAGGGGTTGATCAGCAGCTTGAATATCTGCTCGTGCCCTTGGGCTGCGTGCAGTGCAATAACAGGCAGAAGTTAGGAGAATCTGGACTGATGGAGACAAAAATGAAAGTCTAAACACAAAACTCATTACTGTGATCCACATAAGCTGCATTCATTTCTCCCGCCTCCTTCTAGGTTCTGCATTATAGACATTGCTGTTTGCATGTTGGTTAGAGCAGCAGGACTGGGGACTTCAAAGGGCTGGATGTGGTCATGATCTGCATATGGCAAAGTCCTTACGCATTCACTGCCACGTGCTGAAATTGCAAGAACTAAAGAGCTTTTAACAGCAGGGAGCTACAGCCCTGTCCACTCCATTTGCAATGTCATCACAGAGCCCTGACTAAAAATACGCTACCAGAGTTTGAACTAGGGCTGAAGGGGGTTTGTTTTGTTTTTACCTTTTGTGTATGCTGTGTGGAAATTCAGCAGAGAGAAGCACCCTTCCCAGCCCTTAGGTCTCCATACAGACTCAAGTCAAAGAGCTTGTGAACCTACCTCCAGCACTGTCATGTTATCCAGCTCCATCACTCAACATCTCACAGCAACACAACTTGAGCTAGCTCTGTGGGCAAAAGCTTTATCTGGGATTTAAATATTGTATTTTTCCACAAGCAGGCCCTGATCCATATTCTTTCTTTCAAATAAAAATCCTATGTCAGCAGGTTCAACCCGCTCAACGTTAGAGCCAATCACCTCACAAAAGCTAATCAAGACCATTGGGGAAATCAGTCTGATAAGCAATTGGCCAAACTGGGGAATCCACCTGAGATTTGTTCAAGGATCAGTACTTGAGGATCAGGAGCTTATCATGGGAAACAGAAGCTGATCACACAGGTATGAGTACAGTGCCTAGAAAAGGTAGCAGGTCATGTAAGTTCCACTTGCCTACTGCAGTGAAATTTCAGTATCCTTTGTTGTCTGGAGAGCACAGGCTAAGATCCCCACACTATATCCGTTGTGTACAGCAATGTCAGCACCTGCCAAGACTCTGTGCTTCCTCCGCGTAACAGAGCGGAGCTGAACGTCGGTGTGCCTTGACCTTCAGACACAGGGAGCTCCCTCTATCCACTTCCATGTTGGCCAGTTACCTTCCTACCTTTGGCCTGTCCAGACTTGTAGTGGATTTATATTAACAGCCAACAGGGATTCCTCCATGTGGTGTTTTGCCAAGTCAGAAGGAGAAGAGAGCTAATTTAGGATCATCTGAGATGCTGGCAGAGCCACCCTCCTAAGAGCTTTTACTGCCATGGCCACATAACAATACAAACAAGACAAAAAATACCTACAATCTTATATGGACAGCCTGAACCCCTCCTCATATAGCTTAGGATCTTGTGCAGCCTCATGGTGTCTCAGCTCTTAGTCTTGTGAGTGACATGCAGGGCTGCCAATATTTGTCCTCCAGAACCGGTACCGTGAGGCAGCCATAAGCACCCCGCTACCCTACATGCATATGGCAAACCCTTCACACTTATGGCAAACCCTTCACATTGTTGGGATCCTGTTCAAGAGGCCAAATTTCTGAACTTGTCTCGGTCTGACCATTTCTCAAACTTTTTTCTAGTAACATTTTTAAGAATAGATTTAGACTCCAATTTCCGTATGTTTCGGGGGGCGGGGGAGAGGTAGAAGACTGTATGTACAACATGATTCCTATGGTTTAAATTGGTTGTAGAAACTGTATTTTTCAACAAGTCTTCATAATACATTGCATTTTCAGTGCAGCCCTCCTCCTGAGGATTTTAAAAGACTCTCAGCCACCACAGTAAGTCTCAGAAGTGCTTTACATTTGTAATGAATCCCGAGGGAGGAAACATGATTCATTCTGTAAAATGCCAAGCAAACAGCAATAGCCACAGCCTTTATCTCAAAGGACAAAATGTAGTTACAAGCGCCCAGTTCATAAGTAATGTTCTAAAGAGCTATTTTTGGAGGTAACTTTCCTCACTCCAAGGAGCAAAACAGTTAAAAAAAAAAATCCTGTTCTTTTGGAGGTCCTGGTTTCCTTTTGATGGATAGACACTCATCCATCTCAGAATAAAACCCTTCAGCAGGAACACTGTCTTTTGTTTCTTTGTTCTTTCAGTAGATCCCACCGGACACAGGAACAGCTTATCCCAGTGCAGGAGCTTTGCCTGTGCAGAGGTGAGGTTCTGGAAAGAGCATGTGCATTTTGCTGTGCATTCAGTCTTATTTTTAGACAGCCAAGTAAACAAGCGAATGCCAGTTCTCTTTAAGCAATGTACAATACCAGTCTCTGCTATGAACAACTCCCCATTAATGCAAATAAAGATCTGCCTTCCCTCGTTCCCAGCCAAGATGGCAGGACTTTCACCTTCACTTGCTACATATAGGTTTAAATTAGAAGTATTAAGTGAGAATATACAAATGTTGACCAAAGGGACAACTAAAATTTGAGACCCGTGGTGACCTGCGATGACAGAAGGAGTGGTATTGATAGCATTAAAGTCTGACTGGTTTATATTTCCATTTGTACAGGTCATTCACCTCCTCCTCCTCCCAAATGAGGGGGATCCTCCTTCTTCTAATAGAGCAGCTAGTTCCCATCCTAGGAATCCCCTCCACTGTAATCTTTTTTTTTTTTTTCTGAGAACATCTTTTATTCTGTCCATCTTTCCCCATATTTCTTGGGTTATTTCAAGCCTGCTCACTGGAAAGACAACTTTAAATCCATCTATTCTTCTAATTAATTTACTGTCTAATTCACATTTTTTTCATAAAGACCCACCACATGTATAAAACAGTCAAATCAGTAGCAGATAGGTAATGTTTTCTTTGGGTTTTCTTTTCTATCAGACCATATTTCCCCTACACCACCACCTTTTCAGATTTAAACAAGAGGTCCAGGAATCAAAAAAATACCTTAGTTTTCTCTGCCCGTTATGGGGTATTGCCTGCATCATCCCCCCCTTACACCAGTCATGACCACTGTAGTTCAGTTCCTCGTAGACTTTGCTGACTACACAGTGCTCTGTTGGGGGCTCACATCTCACCACCATGATGTTGAACAAAGAAATCCAGCTGTTTCCATCCTCCATTTTCTGATACTCTAAAAATATGACTGCAAGGAAAGGTTTTGAAGTTTAAAGCACACTAACTGTTCTCAGCTGACCTTAATCACACATTATACCTAGTACAGATTAAACTAACAATATCATTTTAGGAAGATCATCCCAAGCAAAAAGCTAAAGTGCTCCTTTCATTTCAAAATTACTATGAAGAAGGTAACATTTCCTGAAATTCATTGTCTTCAAAACTAAAGATTCATTCTAGATGAACGCTAAGGTTTATGATTCATCCCATTATAGCTAGTACGCAGCCTCTTAAAGAAAGTAGACAATGTTCAGAACTGAAACCTCCTTCTTCCATTCCTCCTGCTTTTGTAAGAGACAGAATTTATACTTATTTGAAGGGCATGAGCATCATCACTCCTTCAGTTAAGTGCTCCCTAGGCCCATTTATCTCCAGTTAATAATCCAATTTGCCTGGAGGTACTTGACACCAGTGGGAACGCAATTCACAGAGCGACTGCAGAAGGTAGTTCTTAAGAGACTCACCATATTACACAGAGACAGACATTTTAAATACAGAACATATTCTGCCAAAGCGAGGTTCACTCATGCAGCCTGCTTCAGTGACACGGCAGGACTATGGCTTACCTTTATTTCACAACTCCCACTTAAAAAGCAAACAGCACAAAAACTGTTTAATCATTCATGGATTCATTTTACAGAATATAGACACTGCTGAATCTGGCTGTAAGCAGTAATTTTTCTTTTGATCCTCATCCTACACCAAGTATATTAAAAGAAAGAGAAAAAGAGAAGTAATAGGAAAAAAGAAAAATACCCAATTACTACAAATGCACTACTCTTTTTTTCTACTTACTTTGACTCAACTGGTTACAGGTGTTTCACATCCAGAAAACATAAAAACCTACCACACCTTCACATAATACTTTGCTTCGTATTCTCTTTTGAAACATTACGGCAATAGCTTGACTTAACACACACACACGAAAAAAAAAACCCAAAACCATCTCTGTTCCAGCCATTGTATTTGGCACCTCATAAAACAGCTTGTATTGTGGTAATGCTTCTGGGGGAAGGATTCACGTAACATAACAACAGGAAAAGAAAGTAACTTTTGTTTTTAAGCAAGACCTCTAGGGCTAAGTAAATCTCTTATGAAATGCACACTATGATTTCAATGGGTCTCTTTGAGACCTGAGCAGAAACACTTTTTAATCACACTAAGAAATCCTAAAGAATGCATCTCCGATACAAACGGCAGAGAACAAAACTGAATGCACAGGAGTCTGAAAAATTATACCCAGGACTTAGGAACTGCAGGTCCGTTCTTTCAAACTCACTACATTGACCTTCGTGGTGGCAGTCAGCACATCTCAGATATGAGCTTTCTCACGTGAGAGAGCTGTCCTCTGCCCCCAGCAGCTCCTGCAGGGACCAAGTACACTCAGGAGACAGATGCCTTCGTACCCCTGCACTTCTACACAGTTCACTTTTGGCTGCGGCCACACTGCCCCTGGTTAATAACGGCTCCATCTACATCCAGCAATAAAACGCAGTCAATAACAAACAGCCAAGAAAGATTAACAGCTGCTTTGCTACATTCCCAGCAGATCCTGCCACTGCTGAGCCATTTTAGGGACACTGCCCCAGAGCAAAAGGTCCCACAACAGGACAGCAAAGCGCACTTCAGCTTATGCACATGAACCTAAGTTTTGCTTACCTCGCCTTATCTTTCTCAGGCAAGGCCTGACCCTTGCACTGCAGTTCCTTCATGCAATCCAGCAACCAAATCCAGCTGGCTACAGCTCAAACTCTTGCTTTTCAGTAGCAAAACCTTCTCCACCTGCTATTTGTGTGGGGACACAGCTGTAGCCCATCTTCATAGAATCATTTAGGTTGGAAAAGACCTTTAAGATCATCGAGTCCAACCATTAACCATATTCCAAAATACCCTTCTGAGGTAGGGGGAATCTAAGAAATACTGCTTTGATTTAACACCACTGCCACAACCGTGGCACCGTGCTTGATTCATCTGAACTGTCGTGGCAGATCAGGGGAAAAGGTCTCTTCAGAGGATGTCAGGAGATGATGATCGCTCCTGACACATGCACAGGTTCCCTTGATATCCCACTTGCACCTTCCAAACTGCTACCTCAAGTACTGATTTTTTTTTCCTCCTTGCATCAAAAGCTTTTTCTATGCACTTGGAAAACCAATGTTGCCATGGTATCCAAGCACTTTAAAGCCAGACCTGCATTGATGTGACTGTTTTCCTGCGAGATGAGGAAGTGGTTTTGTCCCCCTTTTACCAAGAACCAAACCCACAAAGACCAGGTCGGGTGCTCAGCAGCTCTGCGGGGGTGTTAAGGTGGGGAGGAGTGCTCCAGCATCTTTAAGAACCTGCTCAAAACAACACCTCTTGGGTTCCATGTTGGAAGAAGCTGGAAGCAGCAGAGCTATCCTCCCTTCTGCATTCTGTGTGGGAGCTAATACAAAGAAACTTAGAATGAAGTGTTGACTCATAATGACACTAATGCAAAACCTGCTCTCAAAACAATCCCTGCTCACTTTTGCCTTTCTCTTTTTCTGTGCCTTAACAGGAAATGAGAGAAACAGAGCGTTTAGCTGATTTTTGTGCAGACACAAAAGCTGTCACCCACCTCACACCTTTATTGACAAGATGACAATGCATACCCTTTCTTAAAATCCAGTTTGGAAATACCCAGCAGTCCTCGGTCTGTCTCAGACACATTGTGCTGCCTCGAGCCCCCGCAAGCCACGTGCCTGGGGGTGGCTGTTCCTTCCCTCCCCTCGCCAGGCGAGCCTGGCCCTGCAGATCCGCAGAGCAGACACCACTCCTGCTTCTCTGGACATCGCTTCTTCTGAACCTAGACATGGGCATTGAACCTGCCACACGGTCTGCAGAGCACGGGCTCGCTAGAGCATAGGATTTACTCCTGCCCAATAACGGAGTAACATTTCTACCGAAGTGAGCCATTTAACAGAAACTTCATTAGGGAGAAAGGTCACCTTTCTAATTTCCGCTATAAATCCAATAGGACTACAGACAAATTTATTTCTGCATCTGAGAAATGGCATTATAACTTTACTTAAATGTCACAGCATCGTGCACTGTGCTGTCGCACAAACTGCAAGATGAGAGGCAAAAAATTTCCTTCCATCCAAGACTGTGACTTTCCCCTATAGTAATGGTTAATATCTTGTTTTTCATCCCCCCCTTCCATTTTGCCTCATGATTTTCTATTGCTTGAGCTTAGTCACAGACCTGTGGTGTTTTTATTTTGGAGATTCAGCTGTGAAGAGCAACCTCAGCAAAGTTTAAATAGGTAAATCTGTTTGTTGGAATGGGGAGAGGTGGCTGCCTGCACCTGTTTTCCTAGCAGTCGCTTGTGCTGTCTTTGTGCCTGTGTCACTTGCCTTTTCTGCGGGACACCAAGCCCCACAGAGAGGGAAAACACATTTCCAGTCAAGAGCATACTGTGCGCAATACCTGTGCTGACAAAATTGCCTGTTCCTCTCCCCATCTGTTTGGGGATCACCTTAAATTTAGGGTGTCACAGGTTGTTTGCCTCAGTAGCTTATGCATGCATTACAAAATCAGCTTTTGTGTTTAAGTTTATAGAAGACCAAATAGCCGGAGGGGGTCTGTGTACACATGCTCATCTGCAGCCTTGGCGGCTCCTCGCTCCCTGGCTCAGGAACTGCCGTGGCAGTCACAGAAGGGGCTTGGAGTCAGTGGCTGGATTTCTTTCATCTAAAGGCGCTCGCTTGCCTTCTCAAGATATTTAAAGCTTATTTCTAGTTAGGGGACGTTACCATATCACCGAAGCTATTAACGCCTGAGCTGTTCAGGCCATGGCTGGTAAGGGAGAAGAGAAACAGCGAAGGCAAACAATGCAGCCAGAGCCAAAGGCAATCGATTACAGGCATAGAAATGAAACCCTGGTGCCCTCAGTCCTCACCCTTCCTCCCCGGTGGCTCTGTTTTGGCCTAAGCAGTTAGTAAAACAAGTCAGCTTGGTCCGAACGTGCTGTGGCTGGGGTGCGAACAGCCCACGCTGGCAGCTGGCAGCAGAAGGGACGGCTCGGCTGGCGCCCGTTGCTGCCAGCAGCACCTTCTCCTCGCACCCTCGCTGAGCGCGGGGGATGCTGCTCAGCAGGAGCATGTTGCGAAGTGATGCTACGGACAAATTTACGGAAGAGCGAAGCCTCTTCATGCCGTTCACCCTCAGTAGTTTTTATTTAAAACGTGTCATGTTATGTTAGCCTAATAGTCCTCAAGCTCCAGCTTAATTGAACTGGCTGAACTTAATATTGACTTTCTGTTCATTGTATTTGCCGTCTGCTCTCCTTATACATGGGGATAAACTTGGATTCCACGCTCGTGTATGTGGTTCTTCCTTACTCACACACCCATACAGCATCTTTTCAGAAGGCCGTTAGATGTCACCTTAACGGTGAAAAGAAGTTACTAAGCAATTGTTCATAATGAGGACATGATTACAAGACCTTCATGAAGGCAGATAAACGTCATTACATTTCTACAGGTATGGCAAACCGAAGCACAAGGGCAGCAATGTTTAAGCTGTTTCTGGTCCAGCCTGCTATGATGAGGCTTTCTCTGGTACAGCTGTTGGGGGCCGGGGGGGATGTGGAGGATATTTAAAGCACTTTCTCACAAAAATATTTTATTTTGGTTTTAAGCTGGGATGGTAGACCAAATTACAGCCAGGCTTCAAGAAGGGTTATAGGCAGCATGCAAACAGTCTTACCTTAGCTCATACTTGATGTCAAACTGAGTCCACAGCCTTAAGTAAGATGTTCGTGATCTGCGGAGGGAACCCTCCCCTAAGCGTTAGAGAGCCCAATAGCTAGGAGAGGGCTTTCTCTCCGTCCCCTCCCAAGTACTCACGCCATACCCTTCCGTATGTGTTCAAAGCTCCCGTATGTCTCTATTCTAATGTATATCAAGGCTTTTAGTAGTAACAATGCAGAAGATTGTCATAGAAATTAATTGGGCTTCTGGGAGACCTGCGTAAGTGTCTTTGATGCGGTAGAAGCGAACTCGCAATGGTTTATTGTTAACATAAGAAAAGCAATAATGTTTCCTGTTAACTTGGTTACTAAAATAGCCTTGTACTATATTAATTTACTTCTTAGCTTAAGATGTTGGTAGACTTACTAGTAAGGATGTTTTAGTAAGACAACATTAGTAGGCCAGAGTGTGTTAATATTTAATTAATAATAACATCAATATTTCTGTATCCATCATATGGGAATATGGAAGGATAAGGTTAACCCACAGAATAAAGTGTACTTTGCAGCATCTACTGCCAGATGTTAACAGCTAGATTAGTTTGATGGTTTAAGGTAATGAAAGAATATGTTGTGAGCTTGGGGAGGGCATACCAAAAATAAGATCCTGGAGAATCCGTCTTTCTTGCTGTTGTTCCCACACTAACCAGGTCCTGTGTCTGCAGCCACAGGGTATAGATTTTCTTTCCTGGAGCACTTAGGTGATGTTGCTAAAATGATTTTTAAAATTACCATGTGGGGTTTTTTTCTGCACAAGCACACAATGTTTTCTATAACTTCAATGAGGCTGTTAGAATGCCAAACCTAATGAAAGCACATTTAACTAGGGGATGTAGCTCTGATGAACGAACACTTAATTGGGGCATGGTCTTTCTTCTGCTGAGATACATCCCATCCCTATTGCAACAATTGCAGATGCTGATGGAGAAGGAAGGGCAGGGACCACAGCAAGTGGCTGGGCGCAAGTGTTCTTTCTAAGTAAGTAGCCTCTTCTTTTGCCACTGCCAGAAGCAGAGTGCCGGGCTACATGGCCCACTGCTCAGACCAGTAGGTCTGTCTGCTCTTCTGAGTCAGCTGTGTTAATGGCGGAGAGCTGAATTTGCCCAGGTCCCCTCTGCAGGCTGTAAGGCCAGGGAGAAAATGTGACAGAGAAGGGGGGGCAGGTGATGCCACAGTGTGGCATCAGGGATACAGAAAATCAGTAACATACTCTGGGAAAGCAATTGGCATGTGGCACTTAAAAATGGTAATTCCAGGCATACAGAAAGGCAATTCTGCAGCCAAGTGGAGGGAGAGACGCAGGTCACCAAGCTCAGGCCCAGGTCCTGCAGGCTGTGTCCCCCAGGCGTGTGGTGTGGGGCAGAGGGGCCAGGCTGTGACCTCTCAGACCTCTTACCTGCAGGCAGTTCTTCCAGCTCCTCTCATCCGGCCATTTTGTCTGCTGTGGCTGTGACTTTCTAGTTTCTGTTAGGGGAAGGTGGTCCCTGTTGACATTCACAAAGGTGAAATTTCTGGTGGCAGTCATTTGTCTTGCCATCAGCCCAGATTTTCTTAATCGGCTTATTTGCTTTTAGCAAGAAAAACTGCTATTCTCTTCACGTTACACCTAATGTAACATTACATGACCTAACGTGATATCTAGGGGGAAGTTACGTGTTATACTTTGCACGGAGCTAACACCCCACCACAGCTGAAAGGTGAGCTCCTACCCCACCATCTGGGGCGGTCATCTGATCCCCTGCTGAGCTAATTGACCTAAACAGCAGAAAAACAGCCCTAAACAGGTAGTAAACACAAAAAAGTGCTTGACGAGCACAGTGGAGGAGCGGAGATGCCCTGGCAGCTGTAAGAGGAGGTACAAGTGGGGGCAGGACCTTTCAGTGGCAGCTGCTACAGATTTCCTCAGCCCCAACCATGTAACATGACCTTTACATCCCTCCTCACTTGCTGTGCTCCACACTGCTTCAGCAAAGCTTGACTCAAGTGGGGAGGTGTTATTCCCATCCTTCTCCCGACAGGGAAGATAGAGCTTCATCTGAGCTGGGGGAATCACCCTTTCAGTTTACGCAGTGGTAGAAACTTTTGAAACCACATCAATCTGTGTGTCGCTGGCTCCAGGGCAACATAGTGGACAATTAGCTGCCACCACATGTCACTAGGTTCAAACCCAGACAGAAGTCACCCCCACCTATCTACATAGGGAGACAGCTGTCAGAACAGATTACCCCTTCGTTTGTTACCTGCCCAGATATTACCTTTTCAGGCCTTCTTGGAAGTCTGTCATGAATTTTTAAAAAAAAGCCCACAGAGTTCAATTATAATTTGATAATTTTGATAAATTTGATAAGTTTCCTGTGGGCAAGAAGCGATTGGGCTTTGTGACTGAAGCTGGCAGAGATAGTTAACAGCAAGAAAACCCTGCAGAGAAAATAGCGTGCATCCCCCGAGCGCACGTGCCACGCAGCCGCAAGGCAACCTGCGCTGACTAGCAGCTCCACTGCTCTGGTAAGCTTCTGTGGCCAGATGACTACGTCAGCCAGTTCTTCACCCGAGTCTCCAGGAAACTGTCCCAAAATGAATTACCAGCCACATTTACAGCCCATCACAGGCGAGCATAACAGATTATTTGAACGGTGGGCGTTTTTAAGGTCAGAAGCATTCTAGCACTTTTCTTCTATTTTTTCCTTCGCGTTTAAAACGCGCTTTGTTTTGCAGCATTTTGTTTGATATAATATCAACTATCACAAGGTAAAGCCTGTTCTCACCTCTGTCTGATGGATTGTCCTTTCATGGTGAAGAATTCCCCAGGTTTGGAGACTCACCTGCTACTGGGCGTACTGGGTCTGGCTGGGATGGAGTTAACCTTCTCCCCAGCATCCCGTAGGGTGCTGTGCTTTGGATTTGTAACTAAAGCAGTTGATAACAGACCCCCAGTGTGGTGGCTATTGTTAAACAGTGCCTGCACAGTGTCAAGGTCTTCTCCCTTTCTCATTCTGCCCTCGAAGCTGGGAGGGGACACAGCTGGGACAGCTGACCCCAACTGACCAAAGGGATATTCCAGACCATAAGGTGTCCTGGTCAGCAGCAGAAGCTCAGGGAAAAAGAGGAGGAAATGGGTACGTCTGTGGTAACAAGTAACCATCGTGCATACCGAGGCCCTGCTTTCTGGGAAGTGGCTAAATGTCTGCCTGCCAGTGGGAAGGTGTGAATTAATTCCTTATTTTGCTTTGTTTTCACACACAGCTTTTGCTTTCCCTTTTAAACTGATTTTAGCTTGATCTACAAGTTTGCCAGCTGCAGTCAACCCAGCACACTAAGTCAAGGGAACTCTGAGCTAAACTGGGTGGGACTACATGAATCAGACTCGAAGGATAATACATCTTTTCTTCTTTTTAGGAAAATACATTGGGTGTGCCTTTAAACAAACACTAAATTGAGCATGTAACACACAACTGTAAACACTATAGCAAGGAGTCAGTCAGAGAGGGCTCTGGGTTAGGGGTGAGACAGGTTGACCATTCAAAACATTTAACTCCTTAGTACTGTACCACATGGTCGTTGGTTTTAATTGCTTTTACCTCCTTTAAATAACAAGTCTAAGAGGTGTCTTTAATTTGTCTTTATTATTAGGTCAAACAATATCATCACTGAATTGAAGAACGAGGTTACTGGTTGAAATACAAGTGCAGTGTGAGACAAACATGGAAGATAACACTTTGCAAATAAATTAATACAGAATAATTGTCTTTGCATAGTTCAGAAGTGAAAAGTAGGAGGCAGCAGTGCGCACGTGCTGTGAACTGACACACACCACCACGATAAACCCAAGTTCCTAGATGAACTTTGCAGCTGCAAATAAAACAAACCAAAAATACCCCAAACCTCAGAGAGCGCTAACTATTAAAAAACAGGCAGAAAGGGAACTAAAGAGCTTTTTTTTTGACTTTGCCTTTTTTTTTTTTTTAACAGACCATGCTGCAGAAGGAGTGTTTTCTCTACAGACAGAGATGCTTTTAGATAATCTGCCTTGGCATCCCATAGCCTGTCATACCCGACTGTGATGCTCCTTTGTTGCTGCCCATCTGAAGGCCTATTACGTTCTGCCCCTGACGAAGCTGCTCTTCTGAAAATCCTCGTCGATTCTGCTGTGCTTTCCTGTCCAGATAGACACAAAAAAGCAACATAAACACATACCATCATTCTGCATATGCCCAGAGGATCATGAAAGGTAATCTGAAATTGGCTCATGTTAACTGATGTGTCCCCCGTAATGCAATATTTCATTTGCACCATCCCATGGGCTGGACAATACTGGCTGGGCTAATTGCTTTCCTGCAGTTAGAAGTAATGCTCTAGTCAAACCTACACCACTTCAGACTTTCACTGTAGTACTTATTCCAGATCCTCAAGAGACTTCCCCAGCAGCTATGATAGGTAAAATATTTATGTAGTGCTGTATATAACACACATAATAGGGTTAATTTTTGTTAAGCCCTATGGCTCTTAACAGCTGTAGTCCATGGAATCTAATCAATGGGACACCTGTGCTATAATACAAGTTGATACCCATCTCCAGCAACAGCACAAATTGGTATAATTTAACTCAGTGGAGTAAATAAGGGCTGAATGTACCCAGAGAGACAATGGGACAGAGAAGTGATTTGCTCATTTTCGCAGAGCGGATGGTGGTTTCCTGCAGGACGGAACAATTGCTCTGCTGCCATTTCCAGATCTCTCTCCTCTAAGCAATAGACTTTCCCCTTTGCACCTGTGTCTTAACTGTATGACAGTCCTTTATCTTCTGTCAAAACATACTGACCACTTTTGTTCCGTGTCCCTGGTCTCAAAAGCCCTTTGGATCAATGAACCTTTGTTGGAGTTTAAAAGGAGCCTCTTTTCCCTGAAAATAGCACTGAGCGCCAAAGTGGCGGTTAAGAAGCAGCTCAAACGTTTGTACCCTGCTGCCTTACGAGAAATTGTTCATCTTAGATTAATCTTTCATTTATACAAGGAGGGGAAAACAAGTAATTTACAAGGGAGAAGGATCAGTCCGTCGCTACCAAATAAGCTGTATGAATCGGCAGAGCCCCAGACGGAGGGAGGCTCTCACTCAAGCAGACTCTACTCCCACCCAGGTACAATCTTTCTCCCCACTGGGTCTGTTTGTCCTTGGATCGGGTTACCCTGCAATATGGCATCCCCTTGCAATTCCCCTTTTCTCCCCACCCCACCACTAGATGAGAATGCTAGATTAGGCGCCTGCTGTGATTGAAAACCATCAAAATGATCCTCTCTGTGAGGGTCTGATCCTGTACTGTGCTGAGCACGCTGGCTCGAGTCCAAAAAAAGCACTTAAACTCTTTGGTAGGCTCAGGGTGTTCAGGACATTGCAGGAGAAGATCTCACGTCGACATGAAAGCCCAGCAAAACAGAAAGGTGAGAAAGATCCACAGGAAACTAGTACTGACCTGTCATTTTTTAGTACGTGTCTCCAGTGTTAATGTATAGACTAGTAAGAGGGCTTACAGAAGCCCATCACAGGCTCTCGGATCCCACAGCTCTTGCCAGAAGGCATGCCGGTTTGGAGGGAGGCACACAGAACTGCAGGCGCCTCAGAAAGCAACCCCCAATCACTGCTGCTTAATTTCTTTTCCAGAATACTTACACGGGCACCGAATTACTGCCAGGATCTCCAGGAGAGGATGTTTTTAGAACTACTCCTATTACCTAATTGAATCTCAGGTTCACTGTGTCTGCCTTTATTTTAATTAAAATCCCAGGAATACATTCTATTTTTTTTTTTTTCTCTTTTTTCCTAAAATTTTCAGCTGTGTTGTGGAGTAATTCCACAGAAAGTTGAAAAGTAACTCTGAACAGGAAAAAAATGAGAACTGCAAAGCAGAAATAAAAAGAGATACTAAAGGGAAGCCTGGATATGCTAATAGAAGTTGATTACATATACAGTTTGGATAATACAGTGTTATTTTTACCATCATAAACACCGCATTTAGTATGTGATAGTCTTACAGATAACAACACGTACTTGCATTTTGCTTTTAGGATGGTGGAAATGGCCTTAACTGAGACCGTAGAAAAAGAGGTGAGGGCAAGTCTATTCCCTGCGGTGTCTCACACTATGTCAAGGTCTGGCCTGTCTGCCATCACCTGGCATCGCTCTTACCACAAACTGAGCCCGCCAGGTCTGTTAACTTTTTGTGCCAACTTTGCACCAGTGCTTGTGGTTGCCAGCACACAAGGTAACAAACAGCCGTGGATCCATGAACCTTGCTAGGGCACACAAGGAAGCGGGGAATCAGGTCTGGTGGGACTGCGTATGCCAGACCCTGGCAATGGAAAGTTAAATGGCCTAGCTCAAGTGGGGAGGTATCTTAATCTCTGTACATCCGTGCATGGATACACTTAATTTAATCTTGACTTCTTTAACTTAAGGCAATTAAGAATCAGCCTGAAAGCCCTGACTCCTGACTAACACTGGGTGGCAGTGAGGGGGCTTGGTCTGCCTGATGGGATGCGTAAGCTACTCAGAAAACAGCTCCTGATCTGCAATATGTTATTTCCTTACAGAAATAACACCAGTTTTCCTTAAGGCAGTGGCTATAAAATGATATTTCAGGGGCTGCAATAGATATGGATTGGCTATCCAAGCAGTACGGGCAGGACAGACAGCTAGGGGAGAAGGGAGGTGATCACATCTTCGTTTATGCCAATGAAAACTGTTCCCACCCACAATTAAGAGTCCAGATGAAAATTAATTTTTCCATGTAGGATTTTGTTTTAGTAACATAAAGCAAATAAGCCTGTCTGGGCCATAGTGATTTCATGTCTGGTTTATATTAAAGCATGTAACTGGATTTGAACCCAATTTTAAACCCAATTATATTCCATAAATACAAATCTATTTGTGCACTGTATTGTATTAAGTTAATTCAAACTAATTTCATATAAAGAATGCATAGGACTTATTCATCTAAAAGTCAAGTGTCCCTTAGCCTCAGTTAAACCAGCTCAAGGTTTAAGACAACCCAAGTGAAGTTTGCCTTACTTTTGCTGAGCCTCATCAAGACATCCGAAAATTCAAGGAAACCGAAAACAAGCAGCCAGCACTCTTTTTGCTAACATGCCTTAGACATTTTGGCATAAGAAGTACTCTTGGGTGGCAGAATCTCATGTCAATAATATGCCTGTGGGGCAGCAGGGCTAACTGTGGGAGGATTGCCTTTTCTTCCTGTCCCTGCTTCTCAGCCTCCCTAGCCAAAACAAATGGAGTTTTAGAGCAAATAAACAGTTTTGCCAAGGCAGAGAATTCTTCACAGATAAGTGGTACTCCCCAAGAAAAAAAGATGACTAGGAAATGAAATCATTTTTAGTTTGATGACAAATGGAAGGAGGCTTCATGCCTTCTCTTTGCTCAGTAAAGGGGTCACTATATGGGGGTATGCAGACATCCGTGACACCCTTGTCTTCATTAGTCTGTTATCTGATGTCAGGCAAAAGTACACTTTTCCTGCCAGCTAATCCTAGGACACACATATCTGCATGGCCGCTGCCATTTTCGTTCCCTTTTCTTCATAAATGGATATAAAGGATTAGCCGAAGCTGCTAAATAGATGAATGTCCTCAAAGTGGTGACTGAATTTCCTAAGTATCACTGCTCTCCTTCTAGGGAATAAGAGTCAGGGATAACGTCAGTGGACAAGAAAATGATGTCTCTTTTTCAGTGATCAGTGTGCTCACGCAGCAAGACGGCTATGCTACGCAGGTGCCTGCAGCAGGATGCTGCACTCCTGCCTGTGTGCACTACCAAAAGCCAGCCGGCAGGGTCCCCACACACGTCCACGTCCACCAACACAGCCTGTAACAGCCTCCTCCAAAAGCAGCACCTCCAAGAGGAAACCAGCGCTGGAGCCACGGGCAATGCGCTCCTTAGCTCCAGTAGTGCTGTCCCTGCTCCGGGCCAGGAGGGAGAAGTAAGGTGGTGCGACAGGGCTGCATGAGAAAAGGCTGCGCTACACAGCTCCCACAGGGCTCCTCCCCAGCAGCCCTGGTGTAACTTCAGGCCGACAAGATATGGTGGGACGTGGGCCTAGCCGTGATGCTGATAAAGTTGGGAACCAGCGAAGGGTAGAAAATGTTGCTGCCTGGTTGGGTCTTTGCTTCCTCCTCTAGACTCTTGAGAGAAAATCTCTCCATTACAAGGAAACTGTGGAAAAATTCTTCTCTTCCTTTCCCATTAAATCTCCTCAAAGCCTAAAGGCAGACAGTATTACCACCTTCCCGGGGAAGACAGCTTGGAGCAGCTGAGCTTTGGACTTTACCTGTGAAACCAGGATGGATCCCCTTTGTAGCAGCCGTCATCCTTGGTGACTGCCAAACTGCCTAGAGCCATTAAGGTTCTCTGCACTGCTGCCATGTCCTTCCCTAGAAAGCCAGACAGTGAAATTAATATAAGAAATCCTCGCACAACAAATAGCTTGGCACACTGATAAACAGTCTTATCCAATGTATTAACAAACTCCCTCAGCTCCCCTGAAAAAGTTCACTAATAGCATTTTAAATGCTATTTTACTGTTGCTGAAATGGAGGTACTGACATGCAAGAGCTTATTAAAAGTCATCAAAGGAACAGTGTTAAAGTGAAACTTAACAATTCAGACTTTTCCAGGCCTCTGGCTATTTTAATGCCTTCCCCCATGCTCTTTTAAGTCCTTCTAGATAATCCTTTTGGCAAAATTTTCTCCTAAGAAGAGATCACTTTGGTGTACAAAGAATGGTAATATACACAGTAAAACATGGCTTAAGGTGTACAGTGTGTTGAATAACAGTGCTGTGTCTCAGTTTCTTCACCTGTAAACTGGTAAGACTGATCCCACCATTTAACCCCTGGCAATTCCAGACAGTCCCTGTGCTAACAGAGCTCACAGCAGTCCTGGAGACCTCCTCTGCAGATAACTCCTATCAGTCCTTCCCAATTTCACCATCAGATTTCACCTCCCAAATCCTTCCTTTCTCAAGCTGCCAAAAATCATAGAATGGTTTGGGTTGGAAAGGACCTTACAGATCACCTAGTTCCAACCCCCCTGCCACGGACAGGGACACCTTCCACTAGACCAGGTTGCTCAAAGCCCCATCCAGCCTGGCCTTGAACACTTCCAGGGATGGGGCATCCACGACCTCTCTGGGCAACCTGTTCCAGTGGCTCCTGCCATCCAGCCCACTATTCTTCTACTTCCTCCCTAAGTTACCTCACTTCATTCCTCATTTCAAAAAGTCAGGGCTCATCTCATCTTTAGCCAAGTAAAAGTTACATATCTGGTCATCACTGGTCCTTTAGGTTCCCTCCATAAACAACAGTGAGAGAAAAGCTTCTCAGGGGATAATTTATGCCATCTGTATTGGGAAGGGTGAAATTGCCTATTGCTTGCTTAGACGCACAACTTCCACCTAACTGAAAATTCACCGGGTTTCCAAAAGGGCACCTTACACTTTTTGAAATATAAGGCTTATTTTCAATAGAGGTTTGCATTTAAAAACTGGTATCCCCTCCTCCTGTGTCTCCTTCCAAAATGAGGATAATAAAAAAATTTTGCTTTTTGGTCAACATCTTTTCTGATTCCTCCAGTGAATTTAAAAAAAAAAAAAAAAAAAATCACAAATGAAACCAAACCAAAACCAACAGGGGAAACACAGAAATTTAAAAAAAGTTAACATTGCTCCTTTTTTCTTGCTTCTTCCCCTGCACTTTGTCACTTGGTGTAAAAAGGGCAGGGAACATATAGACATCAGAGTCAGACAGACTTTAACTCATTACCCAATGCAGACACGTTAACTTTTGGAAAACTTTCTAGCAAAAATGAGTTGCAGCATGTATTTCCAATTGTGTGAGGTGGTAAGTTGTTTGAAATCTGCCTTTTGCCTCTCCCTTCATCTGAAATCCTTCTGTAAGTGTTTCTATGACTCTCCTCCCTTTCTTCCTGTTCCAGTTCTTCCTCTTTTCTAAAATAATTTGTCTAGTTAAGAGATCTGATTCAGACTGTAAGTTCTTCACATGGGAAAATAAGTAATTCATAAAAACATGAGAGACTAGAGACATGATGATGATAACAGATTTCAGAAATACTTCCAGTAGACCAATATTAATGAAAATCCCTGTAGACCAGCCGGAGCGTAGAGGGAAGCGAGCGCTGCGCATTTCTGTTTACGCTATGCATCACCCTGATTATAGGCAGATGCAGTTCAGGGCTTTGGTTCATACAAACCCAAATGTGTAACACACTGGCTCAGGTGAGGAAGACACCCTAAAGCTGAAAACATATAGCAGCTTCCAACTGTGGCTGTCATACACAGCCTATTAAAGTTTATAGCAATCCTATCTGCAGGGGACCATTTGCTCAGAAAATAAACTGTCAGCCATCCAGAATCCTCATTTTACTGTATTTGCTAACACAAACTGCATCAGACGGGGTCCTTGCTTAAGAGGGCAGCTGAAGAGCCGACATCCCACACGCGCACATACACAGGCGCGCATAGAAGAGTGCGAGGCAGAAACCCTCAGAGCTCCCCGAAGCAGCAGATGTACCATATGCTGTCACAGCTGCCACATAAAACGTCCTTGGGATGCCTCCCATATAACGGGGAGCGCGGCGACGGGCTGGGATGAAGAGGGACGTGAAGAAGGATTTAAAAGTGAATGAGCAGAATAATGACGGCAAAGGCAGAAAAAAAAGAAAAACAAAAGACGGGTAGCAAAATATGATGATCGGCCTCGCGGAGCCATCTGGCAGTGTCCCCCCCCCTCCAGCTCTGCGCTCAGCTCTGCTTTATTTGTCACTGGTGAGTGGGAGATGCTGCAGGGGAAAAACAGACCGAGTGGGAGCCGAGTGCCACGTGACAAAACAAAGCCGCGGCCACGGCGCTGCTTTGCAGAGCCTCCTTGCTGCGTCCGAGGGGTGCTGTGGGTGAGGAACACCCCAAATCCCTGTGGTCTTGTGACATCTGCCCTCTTCCACCAAAGGATACGGGGGGCTCGGTGGGCAGCATAAAAAGGGCTGTGAAAAATTTCAAATTCCCACTGAGAAACTCACCTACCGCTACAGCCACCTGACAGAAGGGATAACCCGCATCCTCTGAAGCCAGGCTTGACGCTGGCATTGCAAAAAACTGCGGTCAGTGCCTTCTCCCAGCTCCAGTATCTGCTCACTGACAGCCACGTGGGCTGCCTGGGCCCCCAGCCTCAGCCTCCCCGAATCCAGCCGCGGGGACCCACGCCGACAGCATTGCCTCTGCATCTTCAGTGTCCTCTTTGCCTCTGCATCTTCAGTGTCCTCTTTGCCTCTGCATCTTCAGTGTCCTCTTTGCCTCTGCATCTTCAGTGTCCTCTGCTTCGTGCTTTGAACAGCACAGCCTCGCAGGGGATCCTGGCACTGCCTGCACAAGGAGGAAGGGGTCTTTGCTCACTTTGTACGGTAAACCTTTCTCTTTGGGGGAAACCTGGCTGGAAGGCCACCTTCTCCAGGTCCAGAAAGGGGAAGGTTCAAACCCAAAGATGGAGAACTGCTCCGCATAGGATTCCTGAAATGCTTTTTTGTAAAGGCTGAACGAGTACTCAGAGGTACAGCTGCCTCCTGCCTGCCTGGAAGGATACCAGGGCGGTATCTGTAAAAACCAGCAAACATAGTATCTTGGGCATGGATTCGGGAAAGCTGCTCAGCACAGTACATTTAAGTAAGAAGGGACCAGAAGAGAGGCGATGCTTCTCCTGGGCCAAGAAGTCACAGAGATGAAGAAAAATGCACCAGATGGACTGAGTGAGTTCGAAACAGCCAACAGCAGATTGCATCCTAAAACATTTCCGTTAATCATTACTAAGAATTTCAAAGCAAAAGCTCTCAGAAAACAATTAGCGCCAGAGAAAAGCTGTTTTTCAGTCACACATACTTTTCTTTCCCTATAAACATACAATGACATCTCCTCTCTTTCTAAAGAGGTTATGGCCTGAAGTGTAGGAGCGCTGTAATTATGACATAGTGAAAAAGAGACTGTCCTTTCTCTCCAGCTAATGCATCCAGGTTCAGACGATTCAGCCCTGAAGCAGCACAGATGATAGAGGTCAGAGTTATGGTTAGACACAAAAAGCTTGCAGTGACTCACTGCTGGAGCGACATACTGTTTCATCTCAGCACTGAAATGAGCAGCGGGAGGGATGAAAAAGGAGTGGGAAAGTGAGGAGACACAGATTAGTTTGGGGAAGTCCTAAAATAACAGCGGAGAAAAGTCTTGCCTGTCTCCCTCCTAGGTTGGGAGTTGTGTTTGACTTCCTGTCCCCTGGAAGTTACCAGCTTTTTTCCTTACGTCTGTCGAGAAAAGGTCATGAGTGAAAGGAAGAGAAATGAGGAGAAAGCCACCGTCATTAGGAGCTTTTTGTCTTCAAAGCAAGTCCTTTTCGTCGTAAGGATCAATGTACCATACTTCCATTTGCATGGTGTGAAGCCATTATGAGATGCAAAAGACTGCAAAGATCAGCCATCTGAAATGAGCTATTATCATCCCTTACAAGATAGATGGAGCTTCTCTTTCAACAGCCTGCTAGGCTGGGGGTGGACGGTGGGGGTGTTACTCCAGGGAAGTGAAAATGCCTTCATTTAAGACATTTAAAGGTAGATTGGATGAAACACTAAAGGCTGAACTGGAAGAAACAGTCCTGCCCTTGTGCCCAAAGGTGGCATTTGTCAAGCAAATCTGGCACCCTGAGAACGTTACGGATCCCAGTAACTCCAGCTGTCAGTATGTCCTTCCCTTCTAACCCATCCACAAAGAGCTCCCTAGGCTTTCATTCCTCAAGCTGTCCTTCAGAGGAGTGGTCTCTTCCACATATCCCGACAGCCTGTGAAAACAGACCCCACTTGTTTTGCTCCATGCGTGTTCCTACACAAACTATACTGACCAGCTTTCTCGATGGATCGTTTTCCTCTTTCCACTGTTTCATTCTCATGGCAGATTTTTGACCGTCCGTGCCTGCCTTTCACTACCCTGCAGCCATCCTTGCTCCGAGCCCTCGCACAAAGCGTTTTGCCTCACCTTGTCCAGAGAGAGACGGGATATACAGTGTATTTGGCTACAGCACCAGGAAGGGATGCGTCACCCCAGAAGAGGGCAAAGCCAGCCGTGCGAACGCACAAATGACTCAGCTCTTCAGGAACCAGAACTCACAGCTTCCATTTCGAGCATGGGGTGGAGATAGCCTGCGCCTGGGTTACTGCAAAACCACAGGGGCACTCTGAATTTTTTTTGCTGTTGCCATAGTGACCTGTCTTAACAGACTGTATCCTCAGAGAGAGATGCTCAGCTAACATGGTGCTAGCAGCGAGTTTTGCTTCTCGCTAGTCATAAATGAGCCCTTGTAAGCTTCGCAGGGGCATATATGCTCCTGGGAATGTATTTTATAGCTGTAATTTAAGCTTTGCTTGTAATTTGAAAACTGCAATAAAATTTTGTCATCAGAAAATAAGGGGTTTCCATATTTGCTATTAGAAGCTATTTGCTTGGAAATAATTAGCATAGAGAACATTTGTTTTATTATGTCTGTGGATTTCTATCAGAATGATGGGCTTTTGGATAACACATGAGCTTGGAAATGCTCCGTTATGTCCTCAGGGTAATATAAATCCCTCAGAGGAGATAACGCACCACCGGAAGAACATGGTAATGAGGTAAGGCAAACAGAAACAAAAGATAATTACATTAGAGAATATGCCTTAGACAAAATGCACCATTACAACCCATCAAAGCGAAGTAAAATGAAGACTGCAAGCTGACTTCCAGTTTATTATTTTTACCTTCCCATAAATCCACTGTCTGGAAAATATCTGTTGTTCTTACTCCGTAGATTTCAGCAGCTTTTAAGAACTGAGAAATTTGTTCCATCTGCTTGAAAGCCATTTTTGATTCAGAGATCTTTGCAATGGGCTCATTTCCCTTTGGATGTAAACTGTTTATTAACTTGCATAACAGCTGAGAGACAAATACAGAAACAAAATTAGAAAGCAGTCACCAAACTAGAAGGCAATTTCTGCACATGAAATAATGCTGCGAAATGCTTTTGACCTGGCCGGGTTCTGTCAGGGACATAATTTCTTCAATTAAAATCAAAGAAGTGAATTGATAATACTTAAAGTATATTAGAAATGCATTAAAGCTTTCATTAACTAATAGCAATAGCCTGACCATCTAAATCCTAATCTGCTAGAAACAACAAAGCAATCACTGGTAAAGGTTATATAACAACTGACAGAGAAGAAACCACATGCCCGAGCCAAAAAACTAAGCAATGTCAATAGAAATATTGTTAAAGTCACATTGGCAGAGAATCAACGATTAGCGTATTCTTGCAGCCCACTGCAAACAGCAGCATCTGCCTGTTGTTCAATAAACCAACGGAATACAATGTTTCAGCTACAGAATTATCCCCAAGAAGCAAACAATTATGACATAATCCAATCCTTCAAATTTTCTATATCTCTTCACATTTCCCTGTCAACGCTGATTATTTCATAAAGAGAAAAGTATACATCTGATTTTAAAACAGTTCTCATTTAACTCTATGAGAAAAGGTGCTGAAGGAATGAGTCATACTCATATATAACATGCATGACTCATAAGAATCATAAGTACTGTACTAATTTCAGTGCACTAGTAAAATAATTTTCTTCTGAGATTTAGACTCCTGGTCAAAAGGAAATAAATCAGATACTAAGATCTATATTTTTGCACTGGCCATGAGCTCTGACCAATATAGCTAGATGAAGACAAAACCCAAGGACACTGTGCATATGAACACATGCAAGTATATAATTGAACAAAACACTTACCGTTCCATCCATCAACCAGGTCTGAAAATGTTGCCTTCCAGGAGGAGGGTGCTCTATCTGTTCTCCACACTGTACAATAATCCAGTTCACCAGCCTAGACTCTAATTCCGGGTCATATTTCTGTTCAATCTTTTCCTGAACTTCTCGGCTTAAGCCATAGCTTGGTCCTCTGTTAGCCATCTCTGGAACCAAAGCAGAACTTACTTAGTGGGTAGAGTCCTGATCTGCAGCTTTGAAGTCCGCACCGGAAAATTAAAGAATAAAAGAGTGAGCAGCCTGCCCTATACGTTAGACAGTTGAACAGATGTTCGTCAACACTGAAAGTAACTGTATGGCACCGGTTATAGCTGTTGTGCAGAACAGGGGAGGGATCAACGAGGGAATATCCTTTTCCAAAAGCACAAATCAGCTACAACATTTTTTTTTCTTTAAAGAAGGAAAAAACAGCAGTCCCCCCTGCCCAACCACAAAAACAGAAGAAAAGCAAGATTTAAAACAGAGAGGCTTCTGCTATGTTTACAGAGAATACAATAGAGTTCTCAGATCAATGTTAAAGCTGCCTGCAAATCCGAAAGCACTTTAAAATTGCCTACCTAATACTTGCTAATAAGAAGAAGGCTGTACATGGGAGCTCAAGCAATCCGATTAAAGATGCAGTCAGGGTCTTCCTCGGCAGAGATGCGGGGAGGGATATCCAGAGATCAGCAAATTGGAAAGCCTCGGTGAATTTAAGAGACGAAGGCTGCCACAATGCCCTGCTGCTGCTGCAGCATCCTGGTTTGAAGAACAGTGTATCGATTTGATTTTCCTCACATATGAGGAGGGTCAAAGCAGGGGCGTTGCTAAGAGCCATTAAAGAGGCCTGCCTACTCAGTCACAGCCCGGGATCCTGTTCATCTTGCCCATCTGCAGTCTGGTTTCATGCATGTTTCCTCAGCCTTGCGCTGTACACCCCACAGTCTCAGTTTTACTCCACCTAGTCTGCATCAACCCAAACTGCACCAAGCATCCCAGCGCCAGATAGTTCGAAATACAAATAGAGGGACCCCGCCAGACTTCACTCTGTTAAACAAAGGTAACAGAAACGACTACGCATCTTGTTTATTTTTAATTACAAAGCAGAAGCAAATCCTTTTTCTCCTTGTTCTGCATCACGATGCTAACAGGCTTAGAGTGTGAAAAAATAATTTCTCCTCTGCCCTGTTCAAGCGCTGGTAAAAAGTTTCAACAAGGGGACAATAGGATGAAAAGTCAAGGAGGAGAAGGCAGGTAGTAGAATATTATTATCACCCTATCGTTAGTATATATTAGGCTATCAAATAGTGCAATAGCGTCCCGAGAACACAACTTGAACCGCTAAAAACAAGGGGAAATCACCGAAAACTAGCAAACCTACTATAAAGCACAAGGATCGTATTTTCTGCTGGTATGAGTCAGCATACATCCCGTGATAGAAGGGAGCTATGCCCATGTACAGTAGTTTAAATTTTGATTATACCACTGCAGTGGTGGGAGGGGAGAGAAGGAAAGTTAAGACAAGGGACTTTTCTTCTGTTCTGATTTGCACAGATTTATCCTTTATTAAATAAAATCATTTTGCTCCCCTCTGAGTTGCACCAGACCTTGTCAAATGTCTTTCATCCACGCTGTATTATCCACCCTGCTACGAAATAGTTCCCTTTTGCCAAGTGATTCATGTTCAGCTTAATATGAAAGGAGGCTGATAAACCTGAGGTGGATTCACGGTCAGCTTTGCCAAAAAAAAAGTCCTTCTGCTGCATTTAAAAAGAAAAAAAAAAATACAGCTCCTTGTATATCTATCTCATAATGGTCTCTTCATCCATTACTTTCTCATTTTTAGACCATGAATTCTCAGATTTATACTGCCTTGGATGCTGCAGGGCTTGAGCAGACTCAAGAGATGAAAAATTTAATAGATCACCTAATTCATTGGTGTCCTCCACAGGCATTTCTTTTAGTGCTTTCCCTTCTCTGCACTGGTAGTTTTAAAACCTTATGAAATATTTGATTACATAACTCAGAGCCTGCTACGTGACAGGGCCACCACTTGAGCACTTTCCATCCCAGCGAACACGCTGTCGAAGGCACAGCAAATGCGCAGGAACCAAGACTGCAAACAGAGCCTGGAGATCAGAGGAGCAGTAAACTGCAGCTGCAACAGTAAAAGGCAGTACATGAATTTGACGTCCTTTCCATTCAAGCAACTGTTAAGGGCCAGGCCTTACACTCCTCAGCCAGTCCCACAAAGCTTTATTTTGCACTTTCAGGTCTTTTTGTGTTCTGTTTAGAAGGGAGCTACCCAGGTTGCTTGGCTGTTTCTGGTCCCACAAGGGTGTTCGGTGCTCCCTGGTAATGAGATTTCATGAAAGCCACCTACCTTTGCATCAGCCTCTGACCCCGTTTCCTAACTTGGGGCCAGGCATGGGTAATTTAACTCTCCTAAGCTGCAGAGCAGAGGTCTCCCCCTTCACAGATGTTGGCTATGCAACCTGTTCTCGAGGGACCGTTCCATACTGTGAAAGCTGAAAAGCAAGCTTGGCCATCAATATCAATTTTTAATAAGGCTTTGAAAACCAGGAAAGCTGCAGAGGATTGGAAACATGCCAGCCCTCCCCCCCGATATTTCCAAAGTACGAGTAATCAAATTATAAGTCTGTTTCTGTGCCATCAATCCTGGGAAAAACAATGGAATGAATTAATTTTTTTAAAGCCATAGTGTTGATGCAATTTACTAAAAGCTCTGCAATACATTAGAGCTGCCTACTGCACGACACGTTGATTAGGGAACTAAAGTGACTCTGAAACAACATGACACATTAAAGAGGTTAAAGCTGACTAACTAGTAGGTCCTATAACGTGACTGTAACTGAAAAATCATTAATGATTGCGTATATTTTTATTCAGTTTGTACAAGAATGTGTTCCCAGGCCTGCACTATTTAATATGTTATTAGAAGTCACAAAAAAAAGCCCAGAATCCCAAGAACATCCCAGCTTATGCAAGCTGTGATGAATAAACAACAAAGATAAAGAAAACTCCTTGAAAGCAGTCTACCTGGAAGCAGGCAAAAATGCGTCTCATTGCAGCCAAAGTCTAGCCATCTTCAGAACAGTGCTTTTCAGAACGTAGCACTCTGTCCTATGAAAACGCAGATGTTAAGAAAAAATGCAGAGCGTGATGGAAGATAAGCAGGTGGGCACAGAGGCTGGGCAAGACACTGTGACTGAAAGTCTTGGCTGAGTAAAACAAGAGGTGCAACAGCAATGGGAATATCCTATCCAGTTCTGCAATCGCTCTCCAGAAAAAGCGGTGAAAGAATGAAGTAAATTCAAATAGTCACTTCAGTAACCAGAGGATTGAAAATTAGAGCCTTTACAGTAACCACTTCAGAAGGATTATCTGTTTAGCTCGTCAAAACTAGAAGTTAAGAAATGGCAAGCACATGTGGCTACAAAGCAAAGAAGAACTGAAGGAACTCGAGTTGCTTCTGTTGGACACAGGCATATTAAAGCCTGATGGCTAGAAATGTAACGTGTGGAAGAAAGGGGCAGGTTTCCAGCAGCAAAGGTACTACCATTAGAACACTTCACCTACTGCTTCCAATGGATTTTGTCCTCTTATTTTTCTTGGAAACACAAGATTGGAACTTATGACTAAAAACAGAGATGAAGTTTGAATTCTTGAAGTAGGATTTCATGCCTGTAAGCACTATGGCTCATCTTATGCTTTCAGATAACCACAGTATTACCCTATAAATCTTTGAAAATCTATAAACAAATGCTGCCAACAACAAAAAACCCTGACATTAATTAGCTCACTACCCATGTTTAGATCCAGGGTAACTCAATAGGTTTCAGTGTCTTCCAGCTGGAACACAGAGGGAAAAGTAAAACTTATCCTGCTACAGAGCAACCCTTAATATTTGTTAGATTCACTGTTTGGCAATTCCCTCCTTAGAAAGAGCTTCGTATTTCAGCCATCCCAAAGCACTATCTTTCAAAGTATGCTGGGTCAATTCCCATCAGACCAAGCTACCCAGCAATTAGAATAACTGGGAAGTCCAAGCTCCATTTCCCAGGTCTGCCACTGTGCAATAATGGACCTTTCATAATGACAACAACAACAACAAAAATCAGGAAATTTTCCAAAGCTATAAAACAGTTTACAACACCTCCCTTCACAAGGAAATTTCTGAAGAGCTGCTGAAAAATGCTCCCTGCATATACGCCTATGTCATGATGTCACATTTTCTAGAGTTGCGAGAGGCTGCTAAGGTTCAATACAAGCTCAGTGCAAGTACAGGGCCTTTTTCAGGGTGACGCAAGACCAGGGAAGTGCTCTGTAGACCCTTGGTTTTATTCATGGCCTTGCTTTGTCATAAGATACCTGGAGATGTTCTACGCAAGGGAAATAGTCAGACTCGGGGAAAAAAGCAGCTATTGTAATATTGCCATCTTTTTAGCTGTGCAAACCAGGTGGCAGAGATATCAGAACCAGGGTACATTAATTTGAAAAATTCTAACTTCCCCATTAATTTGAAATCTAAAATCTGGAGAGCCTTGAAGACAAAAAGTGTTGACTTAAGCAAGTATCTTCTCTTTCACCTGCAAAAGGGTTTCTTTGCCAGCTCTGAAGATGTTAAGTCCCAAGCAAGTGCATAGTTTGAACACCTCAAATTTGGGATTAAAAGCAAAGTAATTCAGGAAGGAAGGACCTTCCTATTTGTGGGACAGAACAGAATACACCGACGCTCCGGTCTGCGAAACAAGGCAGCTCCTAAGGCTGCCATGACCAGAAGTGTTTCTGGGATTCACAAGTCATTGACCACCTTCCAGGCAGCTCGCCAGCAGAAAGGTACCACTTACCACTGGAAACCAACTCCCGTGGATATAATTGCCAGCATTCCTGATATTCAATACGACCTTGGAAGTGAATTGTGCATTTTAATTCTCAGGATCTTTTGTGCTGATTTGACAGACTCCTTGAAAGAAAACCAACACATTTCATCATATCAATTTTTTATCTGTCCCCAGTAAAAACAATACCTTCTGAGAACTACCTTGGTTTGAAAATTATGCATTGCGATACACATTTACCAGAAGAACAGAAAAGAAGTAATATCTTTATTTCACTGAAATACAGGTCAAAACAGACAGCAAGATTTACAAATAAACAACCAAACAAGATCAAATCCCTTAACTAAATAAATGCTTCTTAAGATTAGGGATTTAGCTTGTCTGTCAGGGACTTTTTCAAGAGTTGCTGTCCTAAGGACTAGCACACCCTGGCGCACTTTCTACCAGCAAACCATGTTCAACACAGAAGCAAAGGAGAGGATTCTTACAAGGCCCAGACCTGATCCTAGGCAGCCCACATCCTTCAGGGATTGCTTTTCCAGGACCAAAGTCTGGGCAGGCCATTTACATCACTTCAACCTTCAAGCGTGCTACTGTTCAGCATACCTTGGGCACCTGCTTCCACCCGGACAGGCAGCAGTGACCTTCTCATGTTGCCATGTGGGAGGCAAGCAGACAAAACGGTGCAGGTCAGAAGCCCCCAAAGAACACAACCTTTCAGATCCCAGCCTAAAAACATTTTAAATTTGTATTTTAGTTTCAGAACCAAGTGACTGGAAGTTTTAGCAGCTGTCATTTGCTTTTCATTCCAAATATAAATGCAGAGCTAGCCAAAGCTCCTTGCCAAACACAAATCAAGACACTGCAGCAGGCTGAGAACATGTCTATTCCTCACCCGTGAGCAGATCACACGCTACAATTACTGACTGCATCATATGGAGGACGCCCATTTCTCTTTAATGGAATAGAAGCATTGAACCATATAACATACATATGCAGGACTTGAAAGAGCAACACAAGGTCAAGCCTGCAACTAGACTGCAATAGGTCCTGTAATTTAGATCTATGCATAACACGGCCAAGGCTGCAACTAACATTTTTCTGCTCTAGGCAAATATATATTGAAGAGAGATGAGGTCCTACACTCACAAAGTAAATCCGAGCTATATAAACTGATCTACGAGCAGTAAATCTGTGAGCAGTATATTTTTGTCCTTTGTCTCTTCTTCCCAACCGTTACAGTAATCTCTTCCCCTAGAAGACACCTGCCAGGAGAAAAGCAACATGCACAGTGGCATTAAAACCATCTACGTAGCAAGCCACCTGCTATTAACAGAATGGTGAGGTCCCTCTGCCTTTCCTGTCCCTGCTGGGCTTGAGAACAAGGGCAGAAGGACAAGAATGCGCACTGATTTTTGGTATTTCTGTATGTGTTCCTCCCACAGTTGTTGAATTTTCACCAAGCTTTAGTGACATTCTGCATTCTCACACATCTGACTGAATTTGTACATCAGCCCAAAGCAGAGATCACTGATCTTGAGACAGGTGAAACACATAACCCCGTTCTATTTCCAGGGAAACCTTTACCTTTAACATAGTTTTTTAGCACTTAAAAAAACAAACAAAAAAAAAAAAAACAAAAAAAAAACCTGAAAGGGTAAGGTAGGCCTCTCTGTAACAGCACAGCTGAGTAACTTAAAAATCAAAGAGGTTAAAAATCTCATTATTCCCCAGGACACGATTTTCCCTCCCACTTCCCCCCCCCCCCCAGAGGGAACAGGGGCCCAGGAAAAATGACAAGTACAGAGCTAATGTAGCAACTCTGACCAAGGCACTGGTTCAGAAAATGTTGTAACTCTGTATTGCAGTACAACTAGAGCATTGAAAACATTTGAGCAGCTGCAGACACATAGCCGGTTGAAAGTTTCTCTCTAAGCACGTTTTAATTTGATATGAAAAGTATGGTACCATAAATCTCAGCCTCACTGAATAACTGCGTGGCCAAGAGAGCCTGTAATCAAAATTAACATACAAATGAAACAGCAGGAGGCAGTTCTTCTAAGGCCTATCCAGCTAAGTTTTTTTGTGAACACTGCTTTGTTTGTATTTAGTGTTGATGCAAGAGAAAATAAGTTAACTGAAACTACATGAAACACTTAATACCATTTAACTCCCCCCCCCCAAAAAAGTTAAAGTGTGTAATACAAACCCAAACAACAGAAGAGACAGAACAAGTAGAATACTTGACAAGATAAAAATAAGCGTATATGAAACTGCTCAATATACACAGAATAAGAGCACTTGTTTATTAGGAAACAAGTTGAATGAGCTCAAGAGACTCTTTCAACACATACAGGTCTACTGCAGAGTTTAATGCCAAACACGGGAAAACATGCCTCACCATTTTCTTCCTTTTCAGAAAGCAGGATTGTTTGTTTCACAAGTCTGAAGTAGTTTGATTTTGCAACAGACCTGAAATGAAAATGTTGGTAAGGGCTAGGGACAGTTGAAGTCAGCTGGTAATGCTTTTGTTTCTTTTTAATGAAAAGTGTTACCCCTTTTTTCTGGTATTATATGCTCATTAAGCTTCCTGCCTAGCTATAAAAGCTTTTTGTTATTTACTCATGAAATTTGAATGACTGTAACTAACTCCTCAGCAGGAGTTAATGTTATGTAGTTTAAGCATTACATATAAGATAAATACCTTGAGGTGCTTATTCAACTACTATTGTTTGATCAAAATCACCACCACAAGCAGCTGAGTTGCTCAGTTACTGTCCAGAGCTTCCTTGTACTGCAACAGCAGTGTCAGCTCCAACATGTCCGTACTACGCTCAGTGACAGATGAGCCCAGAACTCATTTTCAGACCTGTCAAAAGTGAAAGACAATGAGAATGCTAATGACTTAAGCTAAGAGCGCTACTGAAAATAATTAAGTGTAGATTAGGGTATTTGGAGAAAACCAACACCCCTCAGGCAGCACAAGACAGAGTTGGTAAATTCGAAAGACGCTGATTGTTTCATGTGAGTCAAGCTTACTGTTGAGGAAATGTATGCTATATATTCACAAAACATACTTTGTATTTGGCAACAAATTAGAAGTCCATAACAAAAAAAAAACAAAAAACCAGAACATAGGAATTCATTACAAAGGATTTTAAAAACTTGCACCATGCAGAGCCTTCCAAACGTGTAATACCTAGTTTAATACAGTATTTTTACAGAAGAAAGAAATACTTGTTTTTAAACATGACTAATCTTGAAAATAGTTCACTATCTAGGCATCTACTGGCAAAGACAAAAGATATGCCACAGGCGTTAACTCGGGGCACAAAACATAGCAACAAATAAAATCGGAATGACACCATATGTGAATATTACATTATTCAAGATTGTGAAAACTTCCTGATAGGTCAAGAGCTAGTCCCATGTAGGATGTTAGTCTCCTGGTTATGATCTAACCATTCTTTCAGGCATTTGAACATGCCAAGTTGACAGTAATCAAAATGCTGGCAATTTCCAACATGAACACAAGAAAAATGCTATGCTTGTGAAGAAAAATACCAATGGAACTACTGTGGCAAAGTTAGAGGAAAAAGTCTGTCTGCCTAAGGTCTACCTCAAAGACACCTCTTCATATTTAAGGAATATAGACTGAATTTAGAAAACGGTAAGTGAACACAGAGAGATGGGCGCTAGCATTCACTGATCTCAAAATGCTATCTGGAATACTGTCTCTGTGATGAAAGTATCACCTCTGCCTTCACTGTATGTAGCAAATTTTGGGTGTACCTGTAATGTAAATGCTACCACTAACCTCCATTTAGCAAGCGAGAAAAATAGAACTACAAAACAAGTGGCATGCAAAAAAACCCCACCTCCCTATAATTAGGTTTCAGTAATGCTGTGGTTTAAGCAACTGATGCTGCAGTTTTGTATCTTCAACAATTGTGTCAACACTGTTATGCTGCCTTCTCCCACCTAATGTTATTACAGCAGAATAATGGGGGAAAAAAATCCAACAAACACAAAAACCCCACCACCAAACAAGAAAAAAAACCCATAACCCTGAAAACTACTCACACAACTGCTCCCCTTCGCATTTGTTTTCAGCCATCTTGCTCTAAGGCATTGTAACAAAAACACCTTACCCATAAAATATCAATTATTTAATAGAGGCTAAGATGAAGCTTTGAATGAATACAATGCAATTCTTTCAAAGAAATACACAGCTACAGTTTACACAGACAGATAAAGACTTTCCCTATCTGAAGTACTACAGTTAGATTGTTTATAGGTATAACTCCCAATTCAAAAAAATAGCTCAAAACTTTTCAGTTACTGAAGTAACTTTAATACATGTAAATAAAAAGTAGATCTATCACAACTGGTAATTTTGCACCTTAATTAAAACTAACTACTTTGGAATTATTGCCGTCCACTTTTTTCAAATTTTTCTTCCAATTAATCAAAGAGCTGTACAAAAGTGGATTAAAAACTGCCATAGGTAAGCTAAGAGCAGAAAGTTTTCAAGTAACTTAAAGACACAGTCAAATCACAATTAAAACTCACAAAATCTATTTTTCAGATTTTATCAGATGCAAGTCACATAAATACATATAAAGATGACAACTGTTTAACAATACATAAACATGGCTCAACCTTCAGGAATGGAAGTGGCTGAGCAATTTGCATAAATTATCTGAACTAATTTTTCTCAAAAGTAAAAAACACACTGAAGAGGTTTTAAATCTTAAGAAAGTAGTGAATTGCATATTCATATAGACAGAAAAAAAAAAAAAAAATCTACTCCAGAAACAGAAATCCTTGGAAACAATTTTTATTTCATGGAATGTTGTAATTTCTCAAACAAGTATCCCAAGCTAGATTGAATTGGGGAATTCGTACACTTGAATTAGAACATTTGCATCTAAACTAGAGCCATCTTTTTTACTCTTATAGCAGAATTGCAGCTTCTTGCGTTTTGCAGTATTGAAGCCTAAATAAAACCATACTACAGGAACTCATCTGAAATTTAGGGTTTTTTTGTTTTGTTGTTGGTTCTAGTTTATTTTAGTTTGTGGGAGTTTTTTTAATTAAAAACCACTACCTCAGCAAAGCTCCATACAACACACTTCTACTGACAATGCTAACTCTGAAAATTACAAACTCTCTAGAAATACCTTACCCCCAGGAGCTTTAGTCTTTTAAGGTAGCAGTAGTGATGCCATTTACTACTTAAAATAATAAAGCCAGAAACCACCATATACTTCTGACTGATGTTTCATATTAAGGCCAGCCTGAACTAATTCCAGCCTCTCACCTAAGTTCCTCTTTTCTCTCTCAAATATATGATGGCACCATATTTTCAGACATTTGCAATTAAATCCATTTACTATTAAATTCTATGGATTTACATTACAAGAATTATCAAGTTTCATTTACAGTTTTCAGGCTTGCACTCATGCACCTCAAATTCCAAACTCTGGAAGGCACTGTTCCTGGTAATCCACAGTTCTCAAGTCATAGAAAAGAGGCAGTGATGCTCTATGGTACTGTACTCCCCACTTGAAGGAAGTTACTATAAAAGAGTCACTGTATTGATCCAGTTTCCGTTTACACCAAGATTATATATTGTTCCCTTAACAGTAGACCCACAAATTAACTATTACAAAAAGACAGCCTGGAGAAGAGGACATAAACCCTAATGATAAGCACAGATAAGAGGTCTATCTGCACTTTGAGGCCCTGCGTTCTTAGAAGTTAACTTCTTCCTTATGTAGTACCCCAAGCACACCATCAGGGTGTGCCTTCCGCTTTTCAATTTTAACAGTACTTAAGAACAATATAATAATTTATCTGAAATCTGTTTATTATGCTTCATGTTATTCACTATTTCTAATAACAATAACTTCAGTAAAGAAGTTTTATTTTGCCTTGCACAGATGGTTTCAGACAAAAGATACAAGAATGTTACAGGAAAAGGACAATACTGAAAAGGTGTCAAAGACATGGGAAATTAAAAGTTTTACTGTACAGGCCAACAGTAACAAAAATGAATCAATATTTCAGTACAAAAGTGTAGGAAGTTTGCAAAAGAAGGTTTAAGTGGTGAAGGAGAGGTTCTGAACACAACAGCAGCACTCCTTCACATTTTGGACTGTCTGTGCAAATGCAGCATTAATAAAATACCTGTATTTACGAAACAGAGGTAAGGAAACAGCAGATAAAGCTCAGTTCCTACTGTGATAGTCACAGGCTTCGTATCATCTTGTTAAGAACAGGGTTTCTGCTACTCATGGAAAAGAGTCAGGTATAGAGTTCATGCACTTATGCTACTCTGTGGCTTATATTAGTGTTGCCAGCTTGTCAATTAAATCATCAACAGTATTCACAAGGAGTTTTGTATCCTCCTTCTCACTCATCCGATGTTGGCCAATTTTGCGGAGGATAACATCGACATCTTTGCTCAAAACACGATCAGCAACTTGCATAGAGATCTGCCAAGGGACATCACCATCCTTCATGCCATGAATAAGTCGTATGGGACATGTTATAGGAATAGGACTATTTAGCACACAGTGATTTTCTGCTTCTCTGATAAAGTCATATGTCAAGGAGTAATATCCTTCCTCATTATGCTTTGTTGGAAACTTCCATTCACCTTTTTCTTCTATTTCTTTCTGTGCCTATAAAAAAGAAAACAAAGAATAGACAAGACAGATGTTACACGATCTTTAGAGCGCCTCAGCTTATTTCTGTGCTAAATGCAGTAAAACTTTCCCAGGTGTAAAATTTCACTTTGTTCATTTTTATTAGCAGAGAAGGTATATTCCTGTTCACCTTCCAGCATCTGAGAAGACAAACCCCCTATCATGTCACAAAAGCTACTCTGTACATCTTTCCTGCAAATTAATCTAGTTAGGATTCACCAGTGAAATTTTCTCAGCCAGAACCTATCAGAAAGAAAAAGATGTATAGCCACTGTGAACAGTAAGTCTCTTCGGCTTCAATCAGTTAACTGAACCTCAAACAAGGAGAATCCTAGGAAAAAGGAATTTTCCAGTGATGGGTCTTTTCAGTTCTTGCCACAATAGCTGTGTCTAAATACTGTATTTCCAGAATCTTACCTTAGTCTTAAAGTAGAAACACTGACACTATGAAGTGCCTCAGAAAAAAAAAAAAAATCAGGAAAATAATTTAATTATTCTATAGTATGAGTTATTTATTGGCATATTTGTCACATTATAACACATGGTTTACTTTCCTGAAGACTGGACATTATCATAATCAAGGAAGCAACTTAGAAAGAGACATCCCACTACCTAAATCTTATAAGTCTTTACAAACACACTAATCTGAAGAATTCCCCTTCTAGACACACAACCTGTGTCAGACTCATCTTATCCAATGTCATCTCAATTACTTTAGCAGCTACTTCTCTGTCCTTGAAAGCACAAGGATTCAATCTGGATGCAAATAATATTATATTCAACACTGAAATCTAACAGACTGCTGAACTACAGGGACCTGACTTCACACCCTATATGCCACAGTAATAATATAAACACAATCTAGGTAGTCCTCACACTAGCTTCATGCTAGAAGCACAGTATTTTTCAGACTTCTAAATTAATGTAAATTTTCAGCTTACCTCCACCACAAACACAGAAAACTTACCAGAAGACTTGCAGGAAAACTAGTTTGAACAATAGAATTTCTTAAATGCTTGATAGATTTTTAGATTGCACAAAAGCCAACCGTCAACATTTACCTCAATGGGAAGCTTCTTGAAAGTTGTTACCAGATGGTCTGCTGCTACAGCTACTCCAACTAGAGCAGCTACTTTATCTGGGCGTGCTATTGCAGCATGGAGCATCAGCCATCCACCCAAGCTGGAGCCCACCAGAATCTGAAAAAGAGAGAAAATAAGATATTATTTTACAGGAAACAGCTAATAATTTTTTTCTTCTTCTACAAAGTATCAGTTTTCATTTTTTTTTAACTACTTAAACCTTGGGCATAATCCTGCTGTCCTTACCCAGGCAGAACTGCTGTCACCTCCAGTGGAAATTTTGCCTGAGTAAGCACCATAGGATCTGGTATTTTATTATTCTTTTTGTTTGGCATGGCTGGTTATTGCTGTCTGAGACTGAAACACTGTAAACAAAATGAGAGTTGAAACAATTCAGTATCACTTGCATACTTTATGTTTCCTTCTCAAAATAAATGCACATGGTAAAGGTTCAGTGCAGTGAAAGAGGTCAACACAAGGAATTCATAATACAAAATTGTCTTAAACATAATACTAGGTATTTCCAGGTTGCAGGAGATTTCGTTTCTCACAGTCATTTCTAAAGTAATAGAAGAAGTCAAATGCTGCTTCTGCTGATTTTTTTTTTTAAGCTATTTTGTCATATAGAGTATCTTAACTTGTAACATTCCTGCAAATCCTTTAATTAATGCATCAGCATGGGACAGTGACACATTTTTTCATTAAAAGGGCTGCGCCGCACTGGAACATCTCCCTGTCTCCTGTCAGGTGGAACCTCCACCATGAGGCTTTCTCAGACTCCCTAGGATGACAGCCCTGCTCTAAGCAGGAGGCTCTAGTAAACAACCTCCAGGAGGTCCTGCCAACCCATCTTTCCATGATTATGTGATCTACCTTGCTTGCAAAAGAGTTCTGATGAATATGACCTCTCAAATGATTCAGCTTGAAAGCAAGCAGGTGTCAGCTGTTAAATGGAAGCTACTATGGACCAGACCTATTATGGCATTTTTTTGATTAATGTTCTACCTTGAGGACAAAAAGCATTCTATATTTAAAAATAAAATATAACCTGTGGTCCATCTGTAAGTTCATCCAGTACAGACAGAACATCTTTTCTCCACTTCCCAATTGTACACTCCTCAAATTTACCATCTGAACTTCCACATCCTGTATAATCAAATCTGAAAAAGGAACCATCAAAATGAAAGTCATAGTACTGTCCACAGCAACATAGAAGCTAACTAAACAGTACCATTTAATCAAATTAAACGGGGGACAAGATACCGCACTGAATATTTTCTTACTTGGTCCCACATATCACTAGCACCAGAAATCACACGAAAAGAGGTTTAAACACAACATATGCAACTAAGTGATGCAGCATTCTGTTATCATTTGACATAACAATATCCACATTTACCAGTATATTTCCCAGACAAAGAATTTCCCTTACAAACAAAAAACCCCAAATACTTCAGTTTTAAAAGTATTTTTAAAATGTACAAACACTCTTTCAAATGCTATACCCAAATACGAAGACTTAGGAAACTCAGCATTCAACCTAGTCTATCAAAGGAGAGTATCACCAAGCACGTACATGTTCTTCTAAAACCGGAAGATACTGGATAATTTAGTAAGATTTGGCAGTTAAGAAGCATGCTTATAGTGGCAACGTAAAAAATTAGAACTCCAGGTTCTTTCTTTTTCATTGTGGTGCCTATAGCCTTAACGTAGCACATAGCACTGGCTAGACTACAGAAATTTATCAGAGAATTTTCTGAATTACTTTCAGAATACATTCTCCTGATTTACCTCAGTCTCACTACAGACAGAAAACCTACATTTGAAATGGAAGACAGACACTTCTTAGCTTGCATACAGCATGCATTCCAATCCAAATGCCAAAGTTTACATATTTTTGTTAAAACCCCTTCCCTCAACACATGATACCAGTTTCATTTTCTCAAGAACAATGCTCTGCATGTACCTGATGAAGGCATGACCTAGAGACTTGCAGAAATCTTCAAGGGCAGTTGCTTTCTGACCATTCATATTTGAATTAAAGCCTGGAAGGAAAACAACCCCTGGATTCCTGCCTTTTAGTTTATGATAAGCAAGGTTTGGTCGATCTGGTCGAGTAAGAAAGCTGACTGAAGATTTCAGCCTGCAAACTAATAAAAAGAGCTATTTAGTACAATCATCATGATAACCTTGGCAGAAATACTAATATTTTATAAAACTAGGATTCAGGAAATACGGGCATATTATGTGAAAATAAGATACTCTGGCTCAAGAGAAAAGTATCTCCTGTATTCCTTAATGACTAACCAATATTGATCAACTTCAAAGGGAAAGCTGATTGTGATTCATTCTCAAATCATGAAATGCCAACCATGTAAGGAGTTCACTCAACAATTAGCAAAGTGGTTGACTGAAGCCAAATGCTAAGATTTCCTACACTTCACTTGTCCTCAGGTTTTATACCATCTTGAATATATTTATTAATTTCACATGAAATGGTAAGATTTTTCATCTGCTTAGTTTAAGTTTTTATTTTTCCTTTTTGTTTTTTCCAAACTGAATTTAAAAAAAAAAAAATTTTGGAACTGAAGTACTCTGTGCAATGGTAAGTTTACAAGTACATGAGGTGACAAATTTTTGATGAAAATTAAAACTGAAGGACAAAACAACATCTTCATCAAAACTCCAGATCCACAAGATCTATGAAGGAGATATACAATGGGGAAGTTCAAAAGTGGGAATTGGGAAAGAATCTTGTGTCTAACTTTCTCAACATGATGAACACAAACCAACATTGGCATTGTTTAAAACCAAATTAAATAAATAACACCTAGCCTTTTTCATCATATCATCAGTAGCTATTTCTGCTTAAGTTAAAGATTATTGCCAGGGACACTGAAAAAGAGGGTCATTTTAAAACTATGCCATCTTAACATCAATCTTTTTCTCAGATATGAAGCACAGAAGGTAAAAAAAAAAACAAAATAAAGCTACATTTTCTGTAAATACGGAGCAATACATTAAAAATATCCCATAAGAAACAGAGTCGACCATTGCAGAGCTATGATTTTCTTATGCATCTCCAGAAGAGGCACAGATAACCATTACATGGTTTGGTGTATTCTCACTGGAGAGGTTACATTATTCCAGTACTCAGATTGTTCTATGTTTATCCAGAATGAAACAGCACTTTGCAAACCTAAATATTTTGCAAATATTTAAAAATTGAAAGATCCTTTAGTGCAACTTCTGTCAAAGTGATCTGCAACATATTACATGAGCAAGAAGTTTTCCTATCAGCATAAACTTAAAATTATTTTGTTTTGTTTTAGTTCAAGATAACAAACCAGACACATCTGGAAAGCAAACACTAGGGCGGACTCTGTTGTTCACACTAATAACCATCAGAAAGTCGAGTTGGTTTCAAACAAGGAAAAAAAGATTAACAAAGGAAATTCTAACTAATGAATAACTATGCTGAATCTCAACAGCTGCTATAGTATTCAATCTAAGTTTAGCAGTCAGTTGTACCTCTGCTGTGGGTGGGGGCAAGTGATTTGTAGAGAGGTGTTATGGAGACTTAATCCACTCTATTATCCCACTCAGCAAGATAATTTGTTAAACTGAAAGCTTGGTCGAGACTTCTAAGACTTTGATACTCTTAATTCTTAGATTAGAAGAAGACTGGTTTTCCAATACTGTCAATCAATAGGGGGCTACAAAAACTATGCAACCGCAAATACCTCAGGGCTTCCTAGTGGTACAACTACTGGATAAATACTGCAAAAACAGGCCGTGACAGCATCACACCGCTTAACTGTTCCACAGCTTTGAGTTCTGTTTTCTCACTATCAGAGAGATAACATTCAAGGGGTTTGGGGAGTTTTGTTTGTTGTTAAATTTGCATGTGCATTAGTAAATGTGGATGCATGGAAGATGCAGGATGCAGCTAGTATCCAGGGCTTTCCTACAGTCTAACAGAAATTATACCATTTAAACTATAGATTAAAAACATTAAATCTTTCCTGAAACAATGCAATGATTCTTTATCCTATTGATGCACCAATTATTATAAAGGGTATAAATACCACATCAAAGGTATATATACTCAAGATGCATCCATGCTACGGCTTTTGGTTTGTGTCTCTATCAGTAAGCCAGTCACTTCTTCACCTGCCACTAACAGAGGAGATACACCAAGAAGTGCTAAACTTGATAGAAAAAGGAATATTTTTTTTTCCCCTTAAGCCCTGGTAACCATCTCTGAAGTCACTCGTTTTCCGTCCTGCAGCACTCTGGAGGTACGCTCAAACTGGTTCGACACATTTGGGCAGGGTTTAAACTGCAGCTACAAGACACAACTGCTAAGCTATTCCAAAAACTAGTATTCTGCATTTAACAAGTTACTGTAAGTGCATCAGCAGCAATCCTAACCTGAATAATGCAAAACCCTAAAGCAACTACCCCAGCCAATCCAAAAGCAAGGCTCACTGGAGTCATGCTCTCAGACTTCCCTTTAGACAAACAAAAACATCAACAACTGAGCAGCTATCCAGTAATTTCTCCTCCTGATTTCACTGAAAGACCTTAGTGAGAGCAGGGAAGCACATCTCAAAGGTGCAAGGTGGTACTTAATATTTACAAAAGCAAGTTACAGACAGAAGGAGCTAGCCACAGGAAGACCACAGGACCCCTGCCCAATGCTATGGAATTCTCTTCATATCAGAATCACTGTACAATTTTAATTGTGTTATGACCAGCAGACACTGTGATCGAGACCAGTGCTACACGCAAAGCCAAAGAAATCCTCCAAAAAACCTTGGGAATGGTCCAGCACTGTGACCTACCCACTGCCAGTAGCAGCAGCAGATTAACACAGCTCTGGTAGATAACGGACACAACATTGTCCACACCTTGTTTCATGCAATCACCTAGACTACAGCAGTAAGGCGGCCACCAGTTCTGCCAGCAGGAACTGCTGCTTAGCCCGGTCTCAGAGCACCTAAGGGCACACTCATGAACCAGCTGTTCTGATCACACTATCACTCTGAACACACAGAAAGAACATCAACAAAACCCCACCGCATTCATGTCTTTATGCGGATATGACACGTGCACCCTTAGTGTCAAGTCAGTTTGACTCACTCCTACGTCGGGCAAACTCAGACGAGGTTCATTACCTCATCAAGAAGAGCAGCCGTCTCTCAAAATTTAAGGCAATGAGTAAACTCAACAAGTCAGACGACCGCTGCACCTGGAGCGGCAAGGAGGGGCACTACGCGTTTGGGCAGAGGCTCATCTCCCTCAGAAGTGACCGCCAGCAAAGCTTTCCAGGTGCCTGGTGAAGCCTCCCACGCAGGCGTGTTCCACCCCCAAGCAAGCGAACTGTCCCACTGACGTCCAGCTCCCCGGAGAGCCGCGGCGGCAGGAGGAGCTCACAGCGAACTCGACACCCGCGGGAGAGCAGCTGCTCTGCGGCGACGCACACCTTTGCGCGGCACCTGCCCCCCCCCCGACCACCGGCCCCGGCCCGGCCCCGCAGGCTCGGCAAGGCCCGTCACAAACCCCGTGCCCCCCCCGCGCCGGGTACGCGGCCCGGCCGTTCCCGACCCAGACGGCGCTGAAGGGGAGAGGGGGCCGTCACCTCCTGCTGCCCGCCCCGCGCTCTGCCGAGAGCAAACGCACCTCCCCACGGACACTACACACGGCAGATACACCCGCCACAGACACGCACCCTTCCCCCCCGGGCTCCCAGGCCGCCGGCGGCGGAGGAGGAGCGCCGGAGTGCCAGCAGAAGTGCCCCAAGGCCCTTCCCTTACCCGGGAGCCCCAGGGCCGCCCTCAGCGGCGACAGCAATATCACCACGGCCGAGGCACGACGTAGCGCGCCCGCCGCCGCCATGCCCGCTGCCTCACCTCACGTCCCGTCCCCCCCCCGTCACTGCCGGCGGCGGGGGAAGGCGCCTCACGACGCAGGCGCCACCTGCGGCGCCGGGGCCACCGCGCATGCGCCGCACGGCCTCCCACCTTCCCGGGCTGGCGTGGCACCGCCGTGCGCGTGAACCGGCGCTCGCCCGCGGCGGGCGGGAGGGGATAGGGGCGCGCATGCGCCCTGGCGTGGGCGGGAGGGTGAAGGTTGCGGGTGGGCTTCGATCAGTGTATTAATGCCGTGCGCTTGTTTGTGAGGTAAAGAAACCAGGATCCGTCAATAAAAACACTTAATGAGCATTTCCCTAAGTGCGTGTGTATTGTGGACCCTCCTTGAAGGCCTCTCTGTACCGGACAAGGCTGGTAAGACCCACTCTGGAAACCCCCGTACTTCAGGTTGCCTAGATATATTAGGGTATAGACCGTTATGAAATGTACATTTTGGTGTATATACGTACAGCGTAATGCTTGCAGACTGATCGTAAAAGATAGTGCCTACTGCTGTACTCATATGTTTGAGTTATGGCCTAGCCCTGGTGATACTGCTCAGTTTAGGGTTAAATATGGTGCCTTGTCTTTCCAGGAGGACCATTACTCAATAGTTTCACTGTGTAGGCCTGGTTACTTTGAATAAATGATGCATGCTTTGCTAATACTATGTCCTTGAAGAAGGAACTCGAGACCGATGAAAAGGAAACATCCTGCTCCAGAAGGCACCCAAAGCCGGATGATTGCCAAAGCATGAACTAGGGGAAAGATAAAGGTGGCAGGGGGAGATCATGACCTCCAACTCAGCTCAAGACTAGAAAGACTTAACCCACACACCTGCAAGGAGCGTGCTTGCTCATTTTCATAACAAGCGAGGCTAATTTAAATGTAGCTAATAGTAGATGAGATGGTGACTACCAACCAATGAATGTAAACTTAGGTGGGTTTTAACTAATCATGTAACAGAATAAATACATTGTAGTTCTTTGGTGTGGCGTGCTAGCTTTCTGGAATTATCACCTAGCACCCATCTTTGCGCAAACATGAAATAAATACATATCCCAGCTCTGTGTATATGATTGGCTTATTGCACATTGGGTAACGAACCCCGCTTGTGGGACAACACCGCCGTGCTTTGCTTACGTTGTCTTGATGTGCACCACTACAAAACCCACCACAGTTTGTGATGACATTAGCAAACTTAGTGAAAAAAATCATAAAACCACATGGGCTGCTACAATGAGCTAATGCTTCCTGCAATTGAAGTCATGTCTAAGTCAAATACTGGGAAAACTGGGAAACCCTTAAACTTCAGCAATTTCTGTTTTGCAGTTAAACAAAAAAATTGTCTATGTCCAAGGCTGGTGATAAATTTTTCAAACAGGGTCATAAAAAATGCAAAAGGTATTATATTATATACATGCAGTAAACAGACTACGCTCCTAATTTCACTGCCATCTGAAAGATTATTTTCCATAGCTCTTTTATGGGGAAACACATGGAATGGTTAGATTAAGCTCTACTAAGAAATACAAAATTGCTTGCACAACTGTCTATGACTATTTAAAAGACAAGCAGAAATGTCCCAAGATGAAGCAGCAAGTGAATATTTAAAACAAATGTATTTTTAAAAATGTTTATTGAAATGCCTTCATTGCATCATGCAGGATACAAAAATCATTATTAGAAAACCTTTATAACATACTTAGGAGTAAAATCAAGATACATCAGGGAAAAATAATAATTATATAAATCAAAGCAATTTATTTCTGATAGGGTTTTAAATCATTAGATTACAAGCTGTGATCTGCACAGATGATAACAATTATCTTGCAATAACAGTCCCTTTCATGATTCAAGTGGAAACTGATGTTCGTCATGCTAGAGCAACCGTATCACCTGTGTATACCACAAAAAATTCAACCCGTTCATTACAGATACAGCGTTTAAAAAGTATAACAAAAAATATTCTGCCAGCATACTTCTATTCTGCTTTCAGTTTTTTATTTGTTCCATCAAAAGCCGTTAACTTTTCATCAAGGAAAAAAAAAAGGCTAATGTACTTTCTTCTATTACACAAACCACATAGCACATAAGTTTTGATTACTGAAATAGAACCTCTTTAAAGTCATATTATAAGAGACTTTCTTGAAGTTCAGTTCAATTAAATAATTTATGTTTTTGCAATATTAGTCAAGGACTTGGAAGTGATTTTAGAATGGAAGACCACTGCACCCTCAGTATTTTTGTTGTTTTAGGAATCTCAATCTCTGCTTCTTAAAATGTTCAGGGTTTTTTATTCATACACTGCTTAGTGTAAACTCTTGGAACTTGCCTCTCTCTTGTTATTCTATTTGACAGCATAATTCTGTGCAGATAATGCATTTTAAAAAAACTCTCCAGGGCTGAAAACTTGGCTCCAAAGAATTCAGATAGGTAGAGATTTTGATGCTGGCTTCAAGGGGACCAACGTTTGAGAGGTTTCAGTAGAGCATTCACTTGGCACAGAGTCAGGTTAGGACCATGCCAGGACCTTACTACATAAGAAAATTGCTGTAGGGTCTAGAATCGGCTCATTCTATTCAACAGGGAAGATTAAAAAAACCCCTTCTTATGAGGAAGTTAATACATGTGTTTCCGTTTCATATCCTTGTGGAAAAATGCATCTTTATAAAGCTATCCTCGTTTTTTTGTTGAGCTCCATAGATGCAGACTTTAAACAAACAGTTGGTGTCACTGAGTGTTTGAACACACAGAATATTGTAACAATTTAATTACATTGAAAGTCATGAAGAGTTTTGGCACTGTCCCCTTACAGAAAGTTAGGTGCAACTAACAATATGAAAACATTATGATAAGGGAATTGTATAACTAACTCTTTGGCTCTGTTGTAATACTCTAACTACTAAGGCAAGAACTGTGTGTACCTTAGGGTTGCTTTTTTGTTTATATTTTTGTAAAATACTTGACTAGAAGTTTTAAAAAGTCACCTAATCATCTATAAATGTCAAATGCTGCATATTAAAATATATGCTTATTACACCTTTTTTGTTCCATTACTAGAATTTTTGCATACTGATGAGAAAACACACATTTGTAAACTGTTCAGTATGAGTTTATGAAGACATTCTCCATATAAGAGAATTTGGAGAAAATTATCATTGAATCAAGATACTGTAATTAAAATTGCCTGATTATCCATTTTGGAGCACTATGACTCTCTCAACACCTTTAACTCTTTCATTCCTATAAAGATCAACTAAAACAAGTAACGACACCCCCCCGCTCCCCCTTTTCAATGCATTTGTAAACCCCTCTCATTCTGAGGTTTCTGGTGCACATCATAAGGAGGATGTTTCAGAGTATTCACTGGCTTTTCAGATTTCACTACATATGGCTAACTTCATATGTTACGTTATTGCAGTATGCCCTATTGCCCCCTTTGATTATAACATGAAGTGGGTGTAGCCTTCTGCACCTGTAACAATAACATCCATCCATATCCTCATGGCTTCTGGCGAAGGAGCAACCATATAGTATATCCGATCATGTGTCTTAACACTGAAAGTGAGCAACGGGTTGGGACTCTAAAATAAAACAGAAAGAAGGATATCAAAAGAATGAAATCAAAGCCATTTATTGGTACTAGAAGTGAAATTACTTACAGGGAGATTTACAGTAGGGTTAAGGAGAAAGATAAAATGGTGTACCACTGCATCCTACATTGCAGCACTGGAAGCAGAGATGTGTTTAAAGTGTTTGTATCCACCATAAACGGTTCTTACAATGTATTTCCACTAGAATATTACACAGTAGTACAGGGCTCCAACTGTTGTTTCTTGCTCAGAGAACTAACTCCCCCACTCTGTCCAGTGGTCAAAACCACCTTGGCTTTCACAAACTCACGTGCCAAGGATATATTCAGTTTGTTCGCAGCTCATTTAAATTACAGGCAAGAGGCAGGGATGCCGTGAGCTGCCGTCGCGAGTTAACTCCCTCCCTGTGACAGATGCATAGAGCCCTTTCTTGATTTGCCAAAGCCACTGATTTCAGTGGTCTCACCACTGGACTAATGAATTCCTCGCAGCAAATCCCACTTGGCAGGCAGACACTCTTCTCTCTGCTTTCATCAGTATAAAAAAAAAGGGGGGGGGGGGGGGGGGGCGCTAATCCCTGATCTGGCTTCATCTTCCTTTTCCTCCACTCCATTTTTTTTTCTAATAATGTCAGCTCTCCCTTTGACTTTACCATGCTTTGGGTACTGCTACATGATACTCAGTTAAAAAAAGAATAACAAAGTTTACCTTGTATGCATTCTTTAGATGATCATAATAGACTTCTTCAATAGCTTGAAAATATATTACACCTTTTAATTTAGTTTCGTGTTTGTCTAAAATGGAAAAGAGGGAATCACTTGAGAACTGAAACGAACAGTACTTCAAGAAGCAAAAGCTTAATTTGTATTTCCATATATGTTCAGCTGATAAGTAACTGGATTAACACTTCTGCTTGTGAAATCCCACAGAAATCTCCAACCTTTCTTACTAGTTGGTCGGTTTAATTGAGAGATGCATTTCCTACTTTAATATATTTTCTTTTCCACCTGGTTTCCAAGGAAATAAAGCTTTTACAATTTCCTCATCTATTTGCAAGTCACTCCCTTCACTGAAGTGTCTAAACATTATGGCTGGTATCAGCCAACAGAAGGACAGAAGTCTCTGAGATACATCCGATCTTCCAATTCCATGAAAGCCAGCCAGACTTCACATAGCTCGCAGGCCAAGACCTACACTTTGCCTTCAAAGGAAAGCTGTCATGATAAGCAAATTTGAAATACAATTTGATAGCAAAAGCTTTACGTTAGAACATCACTGCTTGTACTTACGAAAGAAGATGCTTCTTCCCATTTACAATAATCTCCCTCAGTCTCAAGCTAATATTTATTATTCAAGTGTGAGGCTAGCAGATTGTAGGCGAATTTCTATGAGCTCTGACATGGAAGAGTTTACAGGAGATTAAAAGTTCCTGGGCACCAGCTGCAGCATCATAGTTGTCTCTTTGTACTCTGCTACTCTGACACCCACGTTAAAAGCCAAATTAATTAGACGTGGTTTGCCCCTGTTGCGAAAGGTAACTCCCCATTTGCTTCGGAGTGCCCAAGACAAGAACGCCTGAATGGATAGTTACTCCAGGGAGGCTGCTAACAAGGAGTAGGTTGTTACCCAGTGGTACTGTGTTTCTGGTACCAATATCCCACTGCAGCAAAACTGAAAGACAGGGTGGGAGTCTTCGCACCTAAGTTTTGATACCTACAATGGAGACACAGCTGACTTAATCTCCCTTTAAAAGCAATGGAAAGAAGCAGACACTTGCAGAGGGTCAATTTTAAACTATTTTAGATATCATCTAATATTGCCTTCTGTCCCAGCATTAGCTAGTGAATCGTTAGGGCAAGGAGGATAGACTGTGAACTTAACACCTTAACAGTCACAACTATAATGTTTAACAAGAAAAAAGGAACAGGGCAGGTCAGCATCTACAGTACCCTCTGTTTTCCTGCAACAGAAGTGGAACTGTTAAATAATCCCAGAGGGTGTTAAGAAGCATCACAACTGCATGTGACACTGAAGGGCAAACTTCCTTCCACTCCCAGTTCTTTTATATTAGGGGAATATAATGCCTTCTGACCCCAAGTTAGTATCACCTTAACACTGAACAGTCACGCCGAACATCTTTATCAGTCCCATGAGAGATTCTGCTGTCATTTTGAACACTCACGAAACTCAGCTTACATCCTACCGGTAGCTGCAGGCAGTTTTGAAAGCTTCATATGATGGCAAAAAGAAATCCCAGAGACCAAACAATATAGTGTTGGGAATCTCCCTGCCAGCCCCCAGGGGACCAGTAGAAGTACTGAGGTATAGATTACAACATTATACCACACATTATACTAAGCTAAATGCAATACCATACAAAGTATACTGTCTATGCAGTACAAGCAAACAGAGATCCACTCTCCTGTCAAGCCCCAGCTGGGGTCTTGGTTACAAGAGCATTTCAGGTACCCACAAGCTCCCAGTCTTTGTGGAGCTCCCTGTGCGCTTCAGGTCAGAAACTGCAGATGCTTCAGCTGCTGCGCCAAATTGTCAGACTTTAGGGTAAGTTCTTTGTTCAGTACACTTGCAGAACTAAAACAATATACCAGTATATTCACTTAGACTTCAATTACTCTGAATTTACAGCATCAATATTTATTTTGGAAGTCTAACTATATATTTAAAGATCTAGATGGATCCTCACTCATACAAACTATGTTTGTTGGCTGCAGTTCTTGAGACATTATGAAAAGTTTTCTTTGGTAATTCAAATTGCATTATGGCAACTGTACTGCACTCAAAACCAAACCTGTTAACTATTAACATAACTGCTACTAAAAAAAAGAAAAAAACAGTACCAGATGGGAACACTACTGTATGTTACAGGCCTTGCTAAACAATAAATCAGATGTTAAGAACAAAATAAAAAAAAGTTTGTCACATTCTTCATAGTATTACTGCAAACTAGTAAGAAATACTCGGTGGGTATGTAATGAATGAATGTAATGAATTCAAATATGTGTTTTAAAAAAGATGGACTGAGTAATGCATAACCCTACCATCAATTTTAAGTTCCTTATAAGTTGCTGGAAAGCAGTAATGTCATAAAAGGAAATGGAACTGTTTGGGTGGGTTTTGTACTCGATGTTTTCTTCTGCTTCTTAGCAATGAACATCCTACATATGCCCCTGTCTGGCCTCTCCTAACAATAAATATTCAGAACACAAAGTCATTTTTCTGGATTCTTCTGAAACTTCAAAGTCAAACCATGTGTAGATTAGCACAGCAATCGGAGAGACATATATGTCCTTAAATTCCAAATTCCTGGGCTTACCCCAAGATAACAAATTAACGTAATGCTTATGACGGCTCCAGATACCGTATAACACAACTTAGTGTACAGAAACCTCTGCAGAGTATTGCATGTTGTTCATTTGAAATTCCTTAGACTCTCAAAATACGGCAAACTCAAAAAGTCTACTCCTGTACATTTAATCTCCTGAAAGACTTTTCAGCACATCAAGCAACGGGACTGCAAAAGCATTCCATTTAATTTTCATGGTAAGTATAATAAATTATATTCTTGTATGAAGGGTGCAAGAAATCATTCTGTCATGAGGGGAAGTATATAATAGTTAAAAATAAATTATGTGGAGCCATTATTCTGTGTGCTAGGAACCTGATGATCTTCCATTTTTTCTTCTTGCCTATCCACATCTCTCCCTTTGTCTATAACGCTCATTTCTGCCTTACCTGGCATTAGGACTGAACACTATAGGGAAGGGATTGCACAAGCTCTAAGTGTGCATGTAAAACACCTGATGAAATGGAAATGTAAGTTTTATTCAGGACTCCCTACATGTTCATAACTCATCCGAGGTTGATAGGAAAATAGAGGGACAGATGTACCCTAGTAGTGATCCTGCAACCTACCTGCATAATAAGTAAAAGTTCTCTTGTTTCTGTCAAAAACAAACCATCGTTTTTTCCATGTTTTAATTTTTCCTCCCATTTTAATCAGAAAGCCTCGGCAGGTCTTCTCTGTGAGGGAGACATGGTAACAGGTCTCTATGTTGTGACCAGCTGTTTCGATGTGACTTCGTAGGTCAAAGTCTTCCTTTCTAATGGGCAAATAGCGAGTCAAGGGACGGGCCTACAATAAAGAAAATCATATTATTTTTAACAGAAGTCTTAACTTCTTCACTCTTTCTGCTGCAAGGACATAACTGCAAACTGCCCATAGATTCCAATAATGAACATAAGAAAAATAAAGAGCTTTTGCTACAGCCCTGATTTTCTTTAAAAAAAAAAAATCCTTAAAACTTGTAACTTTACATAGTGTTGGGTAACTTTATAAAAGCCAGATTAGAGCATAGGAGTTTCTTGAAATAATCAGTTGGTAAGCTGGTAAAACAGAGGCCACACCATAGAAAGGTTGTTTTAGAATTGAAACATTAATTAAATGTAAAGGTGTGTTGCTGCTTTAGATGAAGTGTAAGAACTTCATTTGCATGATGTTAAGTTAACCCTTTATTTCTCTGGGCTAGGTACTCACTACATATATCTCACTCATTAATATTTTACTGCTACAGGTATTTTCGTGCAAAGTATAATATCAATAATAAGAACATGCTACTACAGGAAAAATTAATAATGAGAGTGAACTGTAATCACTCGTTAGTCTCACAGAGATTGCTGTGAACAAAACAGAATTGTTTTCTTCTGAACAAATTAAGCGTGGTATCTAGTTCACAGTCCGGAATACGGTATAGAGAGCTGAAGTGCACCCCCCTGCTAGAGACGGCAAAGCAGCACAGGAAACGGTGCCTCATTCTTGACTGCAGTTCAAGGCTTTGCATCAAGCCTGGATAGCATCAGTTGGGAGAACAAGCAGGAGGAGGCAGTGATTTGGGACCTCTGCCAGCTGAGGGAATATGCTTGTTTTCTGTGCCTGAGGGGTCTATGCGTAACCCCCCTCCATTTTAAACATGTAAGACAAGTCTCCCAAGGCTCCCGCTGCAGACAAGGCAGCCAGAGGCTACATCACAGGGCGATTCGGAACAGAAGCTGAATGTAGGTGCTTTGAATGACCTGTGAAAGGAGCATCTTCCTCCCCCTCTCCCCCCAACTCCAGAGAAGTCAGTGACCTGGAGGGTCTAATCTGCCCCTGCTCCATGCCTAAAGTTAGCCTGTTAAATCCCACTGTGAGTCACAAATTGAAGGGACTTTTCCTCATGGCATTCTCATGACCCTCACTCCTTCCCCCAGTTTACATTTCTAAGTGTCAGGAGGTGCTGAAAAAAAGTAAAAAATTGGGTCTTACTGTACAGAGGAAAGAAAAAAGTTAACAAAAAAATTGTAGTTATTTTTGACACATAAGTTTTGTCTTCTGGCCAATTCAGACTTCAGCCCCTCTGCCAAGTCCGCCAATTAGCAGTAACTGATAGGGCATTCTATTACAACACATGCATGCTCCAATTTGGGATAGATATAAGCATTGCACCGTTGTTTACAACATACTGGAGTTGTCATTAAAACTTCTTAGAAAAAAGAAGGCATTCAAGTAAAGTACACATAAAATTTAACATGTGGTAATTGCATTTTATATAAAAACAAAGGAATGGTTATATTTAACCAGAAACAACTTAAAGTTCCTCTGGCGTTGTCCTATTGTTCTGATTTAGTGTTATCAATTAGAAAGGCAAGTTATGTAGGTATGTTCATAACAAAATATAATAGTAAGTCATAAAACAAAGATTTAGCAAAGGTAGCACAGATAAAAGCAGAAAGATATTAAGATATGATAGGGAATCTTCTGCACTCAGATACATATATTAAGATGGAGACATTGTCTTGCTATATTATACTAATGATAAAATGACTGCCTAGCCTATTTGCTGTACCATGTAGATCTTATTAGTTGTGGTAGAATAAACAAATAGGTAAGACCTTTTTAAGCCTAAATAAAGCTCAAGATGCCTCTAAATCCTAACACGAAGCAAGAAGATGTAGGAGGTAACACTGTTTCAATTAAATAATGTTTCTCATGTTGTATAGTCCCAGTAACATTAGAAAAAAATACTATTTCCTCCATACAGTAGATGTGGAGCTGGAAAAGCTTATCTGTCTTTTTTTTCAGTCAAGTATTTGGAAATGACAATTCACATTCCAAGATATTTTATGTATTAAAAGAAAGAAAAAAAACAAACCAATTGTTTATAAAATTAAACACACTCACAAATTTCTGTTGTTCAGGCTAAAAAATTCTGCTCTGCCCATACTTAGTAACAAACCTGATAGAATTAATATTTATACTTTTAGATATAAGATGTTAAACAGATATCTATGCTATTATTTACTTTACATGAATACTCAGACATCTATCTAAGGCTCCAAGAGCCCAAACATAGTTTTAGCAGCACAGTTATACCTCAGAAATACTAAATCCATCTATTCAACTGAAAGTGGTTCTGTTTACCATTGGCAGAAATACATTTAGTCCCTTCTGTATATCAAGGGGAAGTCTTGCACTTAAAAACCATTTCATGTCAACGTCTCACCTGTGCTCTTTGTTTCTCTCGTATTTTGACTTCCTTTTCAATTAATTTTTGTCTCTGGCTAGTTTCTTCTTCCAATCTTTTCTCCAGTTGCTCTCTGCGGCGCTTCTCTTCTTCCAGAGCTCGTTTTTTAGCTTCCATCTCCCGTTCCTAAATACCACAGGACATGCAGAACTTCCATTAAATGTGAAACTGTAGTTGGTAATGTAATTTCTAACCTAGGACTAAATCCGGTTTTGCCTCTTAAGTAGGCAGAAATACATATCCAGCAAAGTAGACCAAGAATTGGAAGCAGAATTGCAAATATTACCACTCTAGAAATGAAGGTTCTTCTTAAGCAGCTCTTCTAGAAGGCGTAGGAGCAATGCTGACCTAGCTTCTGATGGGATTTTGCCATCAACTCACCCAATGAGATAGCAGCTGTTGCTCAAAGATGTAGTATGAAGGTGAAACCAGACCAAACTAAGGGCGAAGAGGTAATTTTTTAAGTGACTATTAGCTATAAACTATTTAGGGTCCAATGTTGCATTTAGGAGGATATTACCTAACTAATGTGCCCACTCTTAGTTTCACTCATTAAATTATGCTTACCCTGGTCTCAAGCAGCCTAGTTTTTTCAGCATGTGCTTGTTTCAGAAGTCTCTCCATCTCTTCTATTCTTGCAACATTTGAAGTGCTAGCACTGAACAAAAAATTCAGAGTTATTTAAAAAGAATACTTGGTATTTAAAGACGTATTTTACAGTCCAACATTAGACAGTTTAAGAATGGAGTTGATACTGTTCTGATCCAATTCAGTGCACTAGGCACTAACAAAAAAATTATGTATAAAGTATATGGTACACTCTCAATGTATATATTCCCCATGCAGAGTTGTGAAAAATGCAGACTTGAGTGCCTAAAAATGCATCTTGTCAGTCTCCTGTGATCTGTCATCTTCTCCCAGATAACAGAATATGCATGGAGATGGTCACCGTGTTCTAACAAAATAAACTACTGATCCTCAGAGCTGGCATTAGCAGCCATCTGAATATACCAGTCTTTCTGGCTGTAGACTGTCTTTGTTTTGTGTCTCACTGAGCTTTTTATTTTATTATTTATTTATTTCATTATTTTATTTTTCATCTTATGCTGTTCAAGAAAAACAGTTGATGTTAAATATTACTGTACTACCATTAATAATGCCATTAGACTAAAGCACAATGTGAGGAAATAGAATGGATTCAAATGTTTAGGGCAGAGAGAGAAACTTGACTTGGGATTATACTGAAAATGCTATATGACCACTGAAGTGGAATTGGGTGTCAGATGGCAGATTTGTTCATGCTACTTAATAGCATACAGACCAACTGTGAAGGGACACAGGTGGAATGGAAGTAGTCCAAATATGTGTCCTGAGCAAGGAAAAGAAAAAAGTAGGAACAACATCCTTCACTTTCTGAGCACGCCTCTGATGCTTATGTCTGTAAGACCAGAATTTCTGTCAGAAGTATGACAGTCTTCAGAAGACATTTCTCTGTCTGATACTGGGGATATGTCTCATGAGAGGATAAAATGCAATATAAAAATAACATACCTCATTTAACCCAAGCTTGCAGAAAAGGTATAATCCATCTGAAATTTATCTGAACTCTAAAAGCTTACTGTCTCTGAAAAAAATGAGGCCACTGACTTAGATGCCTAAGCCTAGTTTGGTCAAAGTACGTTTAGTTGATGGGCCGAGAGAATCTGGGTCAAATAACTTCAGTAAAAGCAGTGGGGCCATAAATTAAAAGTCATTTGAGCAACCTGGAAGATAGTTAATTGCAGTAGGTTTTCCCATATTAAACTGGTTAACACTTCAGCTTATTTAAATTCTTTCATCCTTGATTTGCTTATCCTGCACACAGAAATTAATGCATAGCAGAAGATCAGTGTCTCTGAAACCTCAGCCATGAAAAATAAGTTGCTAATGAACCTTGGAACAACTACTGTTTGGTGAGTTGATGAATGACTACAGTGGTTCTCTCTCTCCTGTACTTTGAGCACAGACAGATTTTACGCATTTCCAGCAAAAAAAGTCTCTCTCACCCTATACAAGGTAGAATATAACTTACATATTTTAAATATATCAGAACAAAGCATCATAAATTGTTTTCCTCTAAAGTCTGATATGGCTAGAAAAGATCCTCAAACACCACCTAAACCAATCTGAATTAATTTTGCTTAAGGGAAGTTTTGTCAAGGAAAACTAACTGCCTATCTTCCAAGTTTTATCAACAAAATCAGCCCACGCTCTTTTCTTCCCTCACCAAAGTTTGCCTTGCGAGAAACTGAAAGAACTGTTGGAATGGGTCCTTTTCTGGTTTTTGGATTGGTTTGGTTTTTTGGTTTTTTTTTCTTCCGGAATTGGCTGGAAGCTGCAGAAGAGCCAGAGGAAGGCAGAAGGGCAAACAGCACCAGTGAAATTCAACAGCCATCAGGGCTCCCCCATCCTTGGCCGGAGATTCCACTTATGAGATGGCCCCAAGGTAGCTCAGACACACACCATCTTCCTCCAAAATGGTCAGAGCAGCAAGTCAAAAAGAGACAGATTTCACACCACTGCCATGTTAGATCACTGCAGAGACAGAGTTAATTCCCAGCCCGTCTCCAGCTATCAGAAACTTGCTGACTGTGTATCTATTTAAAACAGAAATTCTCAAAACCCGAGTCCTAATGTTTTTACTTTAAAAAACCCCAAACCAACCAAACAAAAAAAATCACCAGCCAGCAGAGTGAGTGCCACTGGTATTTTCTGAAACCCTTATCACTGCAGTGATAAAGACTACAAGAGGAAATCAGTGGGCCGGTACCCTGTTACAGGAAACAGATGCTGAATAAAACACAACATGCTAGCCAAAAAAGCTGTCCTTGTGTTCACAAGGGAGTCTTAATCCTGTGACAACACTGTACTTAATTATCAGCCTCTATTTATGCTTGTGAAACTGCTGGGGCAGGACTGTGAGCAGAAGTGAAAGCATTATCATCAAAACCAGACTGTCAGAAGAAAATTGTTTGCACACAATTTTGAGACTCAGCTGGACTTTCAACACAGATCATTGATGTTTCTTTCATCTGAGGAGTGGTGTCTCAGCTGACAGTCTCTGAGGATGAGAAAAGCAGTGGAGGGCTCTAAGCCTTTCAGTGTCATCTCTTCATTTTTACGGACCCAGAAAAGGGAGAGGAAATGGCAAAAAAGACCACTGAAGGAGCCCTAAGTGTTTAGCGTAAGGCTCTAGTAAGTTAACATGCTGGACTTGCAGAACAAGTGTACTTCATGGCTGGCAGATGTCTGAGAGATTTCCTATCACGGGAAATTCCTTCCCTGTAGTGGCTCTGAAAAGAGCATCGACAACTTGATAATTTCAGTTCAGGACTGACACTGATTTCTCTGTGGCCCTCAACATTATCACTTAGCTTCTCCATATTTTTATTTTCCATCTTCAGATAAAGAGGTGAGATGATAGTTAAACCTGATTATGAAGGGCTACACAAATACTAAATATTATGCCTGTCTAATGGTCATGTATTTTCTTAACCAGTTAGCAGCATTCACATTACCATAGCATCAACATGTGCATATTCTCTTTTTTCGTTACAACTCTATGACCATTACAACACTGGGAAGAAAGATGATTTACCTGGAAATGTTATCTGGTGAGCATGCTGATATGCTTGTCTCCATACTGTCAGAACTGTCTAAGCTTAATGTATCAAAGGCATGGTCCTTGTAACTACGATCTGGGTAATGGAAACTATTCAAATACACATTCGATTCGGATGCTGTTCTGCTGTAGAATTCAGGAGACTTCTGCCTTTGGTTTTCACAGATACGCTGATGATTATACCCTACAGAGTACAGAGGAAACATATATTTTACACAGAAATTTTGTGACCCGAACATAACGTGTTAGCAGCACAAGCGTTTTGAACATCACCTTGGTCTTAACTGCACCATGACCAAGGTACTACAATATTACGGTTAATTTCACAAGTTAAATCATAACTGAAATAAAACCTTTAAATACCTGTTTTATCTATGATGGACACAAACATATGCAGATTAGTATGGCTGACTTTTCAACACATATTCTTATATGTGTATTATGAAAATTTAATTTGAATGAATTAAATTTTCATTTTAAAATGAAAATTAGGCCTAATCTGGAAAGTAATGCAGCTAACTTCAGGGATCTAGAAGAATTGACACTGATTAAAGTAAAGAGAAAAAAAAAAGTCCTTATATTCAATGGTCTTGAGTACTTGTTTGGTTGATTTTACTGAATATGGATTATTTTTTGTCTGTTTGGGGAACTTTGCCTTCTGGTAACTGCAAGTTGAGCTTTTAGTTTCAGCTGAAATAATATAGGCTACTTAGCACATCATCATAGTTACTAGTGTAGAGGTACTTTCCTGGAGTTTTGAAACTGCAGTTCGCCCTACATGATTGAAGCAGATCCCTATAGCTCAATGACTGTAAAGAAAAACAAGGTTTATGCAACATTTAAGTTCTTTGTGCTGTTATTTTTCAACAAAATCATCCTTTCTGAAAAGCCATCCATCTTGAACACAGGTAGCTTTGTTTGGCAACGTCTCCTTTAAAAAATATTTCTTCAGAATTATTTTTATCTCATGTCTCCATTGCTCTTTGTAAATAATGCAGCAGTATTTATTCAGACTTACAGAGAGGTTGTTGAGCTTGCCTGATGAAGAGGAGAGTATAATGACAGTTGTCATTTTAACTGCTGAAGTTATTTTACAGTGCCCTTTTAAGGTTTGTTTAATCTATGTGATTACAAATGCAGCTGCACTGCTCATCTTTTCCTTCAATCAATGCCAGAAGTGAGACTTTCTCACAGTTCTGATACTCAGTCAAGTTTATAATACTCTCTGCACATTCCTGACCCCAAATCTGAGCTGGGGGCAGAGTTGGAGATTAGGAGGGACTGTTAGACTACATGAAAACCTCCCATTCGTACAGGAAGGCAGCCACTGAAATTCCACATATTTAAGATAAACAGACGCTGGAAAAATGCAGACAAATGTACAAATGCAGCAAAGTCCAGATAAGAATTTCTACTAGACATCATTACGACACTGATGTTAGGAAAACATGCTTAAAGTGGGAATATTTTCCTGCCTTATTCTCATTCTCTGCACATACAAGGTTACTGTCTGGTATTTTTTGCCATGCTGGAGTAGAGAGCATCCCAGTTCAAGGAGCCAACAACTGCAGCTCTACCTTGGGAAGGCTGTAATATTTGCCAAAAGGTATCTGAAAAGCATGACTGAAGCTGAATAATTAAAGCATATTATTAAGGAAATCACGCCTTACAAGCATTTCCAAGGCGGATAGTTTCCTCTTTCCTCCTCCCTTCCCTCTGTACCATACCATTGTCTGGCAGACAATTAAAGCTGGTTTCTAAGGAACTAATAGGACTTCACTTGCCATTTGAAAAACACTAAATTTCAATAAAAGTTCAACTGCACCTATTAGTAAAAGAGACAAAAGGGACACAAGTACACCTCAGCAGTCATAGATAATAGCATCACACAACACAGGTGTTACTGACTCACATGTGCAATTTGGTTTTTTTCCCATTATTATAGCAAATGCTGATGTTATTGCAGATAAAAAATTACCTTTCATACTCGAACCTTTGGAATGACTAATTGCTCCTGTGAAATGGTTATCAATTATTCATTATGGAAAGAGAGAAAAAATATATTACTGAAAGAACTTTATTCAAATGCATGTTTTTCTGTTAAGCCCTTTGCAAAACCTTGTCTACTCTGAAATCTTAATTCCGTATCTTGTATTTCACTGAAAAATAAACCCATCTAAAAGGCACAGAGAAACAGCAGTTTTACAAACGCTCTCCTAAAGGAAAGTCAACTTTCCATGAAGATAAAGAACCCATTTTTAAGTAAAAGATTTATCAGTTAAATTTATGTAATCATGCAAATGTAACTACACACTGCAAGAACTATGCAGTTGTTAGGTCGCAAAATGAGATGCATTCACAGAAACAAAGCGTAACTGAATGTTCTCTTTTTCTCCTCATGCTGTAAGGAACAGGCAGTTCAAAGCTCAGCATCAGCTGCATACCGACACCGAGAAGCCTCACAACCAACCTGCCTCCATTGCAGCCCCACTTACACATCACACAGGCACAATCTGCCGCCTAAGGAATTTTTAACTGCTCAGGTGCCTATCCATAGAACATGCACTTAAAAATATTAGACTCCTCTTAAGAGCCAGCACTTCACTAAAAGTTTCCCACAAGCCAAGCCAAGACTTGTATCAGCCAAGTCTAAGGTGATACAGAGCTAAAATGTTTCTTGCTGCATTGACTTGTATTCTCTGTAGTAAAACAGTAAACTTAACACTGTTAACAGACATACTGTGGAGCAAAATATTGCAAATATCCATAAAGCCATATCATTAAAAAAAATATTCCAAAGGAGTTATTGCAGAATCACAAAAAACAGATATACCACCACAAAATTATGGTGAGATCAGAACTATAGGTGAAAGCTGTTATTGAAAGTGGCACTGTCAAGTATTTAACCCCCCCCCCAGTATTTCATAAAAAAGATCACAGTACATTCTTCTTTATTTCTATTCTTTCTTCTTTTTTGTTTTTAAAAGATTGACATTAACATGTCAAGATAAATCTTTTGTATGGAAACATGCCAAAGTAGGAAGCCCAAGTCTGTCTACCTTGTCATTGTCACCCACTGATCTGCAAAGATTTCTAAATTTTCTGCTCTACTTGTGTGGCTATCAGCAAAGAAGCAAAAAATTAGGCCTGCACAAAGCTGTAGCTCTGCAGAGATTAGCATTAATCAGAAGTTTTGTTGTGACAGGTTATTTGACAGCAGGAAAAAAAAAGAAATTTTGAAATGCTATCATTATTTAACAATTATTGAAAAGTTTTCCAAGATTTTGGGAAGTACTTGACAGTGCTGATGCATTCAGTACTTTTGCCAAAACATGACAATGACAGATTCAGCCAGGTAAGGGGATGTTTTCATACCTTTTCTGGTTTTTCCTGAGTTCAAGAAGAGAAAGAGTTTAAAAAAAAAAATAAAAGCAAACTGCTTTGAAAAGCTTATAATTTGTACGTATATACCTGCCCTCAGTATACTGTTTTTCTGTAGAGCTTAGAAAGAATACAAATAATCATCTTGCTGGTACCTAACTTCTCTGTCCCAACAGTTTTGTTCCCAGCGCTGTGTCTGGTCCTACATCTTAACTCCCAGATTCCCTCTTCCCTTCTGGAGTCCATTCTGCAATCAATGGGACTGAATTAGCCAACCCTCCCTCCTGCCTGTCCTTGCGCAGGCTTCTGGCACCCAGCACCCCATGGGCGCTTCCTGGGGCCAAGCTTCCACTTGTTCATGCAGAGTGAAATCTCTACATTGTACCAAATAGTAGCTTCTTCATTCCTTTTTTTTGCACCTGGTTTGCTTACAAAGGCGTGTACACAGGAGGTGAAGGTATAAATACAGTCCTTCAAAAACACCTCATGAATGGCTGCTAAGAAACCGTTTTTTCCACTAATGATTTATATCAAAGATGCATCCTCTTAAACATTTTGTAAGTTGCTCTTAACTCACGCTATGATTACTGACAGTGACCGTTTCTTTCAAGAACAATCTTGAACTCACATGACTGACTAAATACAGTTTTGGTAATCCTGGAATAAAGACTATTTAGTACTTAAGAATCTATGAAAATATTTCCTACTGGATCCAGCCTACAATTTATTCATAGACATTACTTGTTCCTGCACAAAGAAAATGAGGTTGAAATCCACATTCAAAATCAAGTGGCTGTTCTTCATTTCCTGACTCCATTTCTAACTTTCAATTTTTCATCTCAGACTTTTACATTTACCTTCTTGGACCGAAATAAGAAAAACTGGAGACAGCGTATTAGAGAAAACTCATTTTAGACCATTACTAGTTGAGTGATAATTCTCAGGAAATATCTTTAAACTAGCTGAGCTGCCATTTCCTTGAGGCACCATTGAATATACTTGTTTTCAGACCTATACAAACACGCCAAAACATCTGGTCTAGAAGTTTGCACAATGCTTTTACGGCCTAAGGAATGCGGTAAGCTACTGATAACCGCTTCAGGAGCGCATCATCCTCTTTGTATAGCAGTCTGTGGGACACTGCATGATAGCCAGTGCTCCAAACTGAGTGGATGCATTTACCCTGTGAGACCCTGGCTCTCCGCTGAGCCGAGCACACCCAGCTCCGATGCACTTGGCGCAGCTCTGTGCTCAAGGTAGCAGTAACCAGAGGCCCCCACGCCGTTTGCAATACGTCACCTTGAACATGGAAAACTGACAGAGTGAAAAACCTCTCAAGTGGAAAAAAAAACACAAGGAAAGCAAGCAGTGGCTCAGTACACATGACAGGTCGAGAACGCTTTTTACCTATTTGTCACCTATTTTAGGTGAACAACTAATTTTTGAAGCAGGAAGAGAAGTGAGCGCGTATTTATCAGTATAAGCCGTATCTATACATTTGCAGAGTTCCACTGATTTGGTAGAAAATCTTACTCCTCAAAAATACTCACTTAGTCCAAAAAGGCAAACCTGATCTACCTCAAGAATGTTATTGTAAGAAATACAGTGTATTTATTACATCATGAACATTTATCGCAGAGTGATGGAATAAAAGAACATTGCCAAGGATGTCCACTGACATGACATTTGGCTTGGTTTTCAATGATGTATTTAAGGATGTCTGCTGAAATTAACCTTAGTTACAAAGACTCAAGTCCTGCTGATTTTAGTGGAAGCCACATAAGATTTCAGCATTTTAACTGACAATAGTATTCCATTTCAGTTGTACTGTGTGGTATGTTTAAATACTACACCATGTTCAAAACATTTCCCAACTCTCACTGTCCCACAGAAATGCACTTTCTTTACTCATTACTTTGAAGAAAAGCTTGTTTTTCCTCTGCACGCGGAGTGTGGTTATGAGGTGCTAGGGGAAACAGAAATCACACCAAGTTGAACTCAGTCCGTTCCCAGCTCATACCATGACATTAATTAAGGCTATGCCTATAAGGCTGAATGAAAGGTGCCTGAACACTCTTTCTCCGGCCCTTCTGTATAGCTGGATAGCAATACTTTGGGATCTGACCCCAGGCACCTGACTTGGACATCTCTGTCCTTGCTGAGTTCTGCACTGCAGTGCAGAAAGAGCCCTGCAAAAACTTTCATGGTGTGTTACCAAGACAAAGGAGCTTTCCCCAACGTAGAAACATGGCACTTCAGAGCAAGAGAAGGCAGTTATACTCTTCAAGCTCATTCAACAGCAATAAATTCAGTGAGCTCCACGTTGAACGCAAAAGGAATAAACCCTTCACTAAGAGAGGTAGTCAAGCAACAAACAATCCTTGCATTCCTGTATCCATTGTGTTTTGACTCTGTCTCCTACTTTGCAAATCCTGTGACCGTTCAAGTAAAGCACCTGTCAGCAGCATTCTTTCCCTTTGGCAAAGCTGATTTTTCAGAAAAGGAGATCTAGAAGTGTCCTCTTTCCCAGTACAAATTAATCCCTTAAGGGTCTCTTTGTAATTTAGTATTTCCATTCAGACTGTTGGATCTTACAAAAAAATAAGGGTCAACTAGCATGGCAGGCAGTATAGCACACATGATTCCTTGCAGTATATGAAAAGTATTGTGCCAAGTGCCTTAATGAATACATCTCTCTCATTCTCCCCTGCCTCTCTTCTTTGTCAGGCCATAATTCAGTTTTGGTTTGTGAGATTTCTTTCATTCTCACTCTTAGGACACGAAATCTCACTCTACTCTTAGACTCTCTTAGTTGCATGGTGACAAAAAATTAAACATTAAAACTGATTGATTTATTTTTAAAACTCTTATCTTTGCCTGTATTAGGTTTGGTAACACTTTGTGTTTTAGGTCACACACTAGCGCTCTTTTGCAAGCATTTTACAGAAATATTTCCCAGTTTAAACACTTGATCTCTTGTCATCAAAGTTTAACCAAAACATCCTTACTGATTTTCAAACTGAGTGTTTTAAACAAAGTGTTTTCTGCACAACAGCACAACGATGAGTCTGAATGTACTTGCAAGCTATTCCACCCTTACACACATATTACATCAGAGAAGCTTTCCCAGCTGAGTATGAAGCTCCTTTTGTATTGCATCTGAAATACTTCAAGAAAAGTCAGCCACAACACCGTAGGTTTGTGGAAGGCCTGCTGCATAACTAAAGCTCCAACCCAACAAATCACAGCTCTATAAAGTGAATGTAGTTAAGTCACGATCCTTTCTCAGCAAGCTTGTTCCATCCCTGTATTGAGTAATCTCGGTGCGTACCTCAGTCTGACCTCAGTCATCCTCTGACCTTTAGGAGCTGCTAGCTCTGACAAGTCCTGTAACAACAGGATGGATCCTATCTCAGCTCAGGCTTAGCCCGTGCAATTCTACATAAGCACCTCTTGCACTTATATGGATAACAATGAGGCAGATGCTGCAAAGAAAATAAACTGACAGATGGCACTGAGGAGCAACTCCATTTGAAGATAGGATACTTAGGAATAATGCATCTCATTAAAACAGAAATTAAGTGTATCGACTCAGGTCAACAAAACCAGACACAGAATCTCATAGCCCACAAGACTGTGTTTCAAAAGTGTAACTTTCTTTTGGATCCAGGATTGTCATGTCCCTATGACAAAAATGTAGCTATCTATCCATGATAGAACACCTCTCTCCTTTCATATTTTGTAGCCCAAATATTTAAGACCACTTATAATACCGCAGTTACAGATTCTCAAAGGTATCTCTGTCTGGGGAATTTCTCCAGGCAAAAATATATGCCTGTGAAAAACAATTTTTAAGATCACAACATGAAAAGAATTATTAAAAAAAAAAAGGAAGAAAAAAGAAAGCAACATGTAATATATTGCCTCAGAATCACTCACAGAAATTACCCCCTTAACCCAATGTGTATTTTTCAGTATACTTTTCCTGTTTACTAGATTATACTTGGGGACCACGTACTTCAAAACTACACGTGAACCTACATCATAATCTTAACATCTTATTTTGCCAATACCTGAAAATTACATTTAGAGCTTGTTTTTTTCACCAAGAAGTAAACTTCTATTTTACAGCCCTCTTGATTATAGCAACACAAGTTGCAGGCTTATTTCCTGAAAAATTGAACACTGACTTTAAACAGAAATGAATCAAATAAAAAGGTCCTACCTTTGTGCATCCTTCTCGACTCTGACTCTTTGGTCATGGTTGCCAGGCAGTGAGGAAGTACGCTGCCACAGCTGTTGCTCTGTCCTAATGGTAAATGTCCCTGCAGGAAATTTTGTAAATATGTGCTTAAAACTACACTTCAAGACTTTTTTTGCATCAGCAACTAATGGTAAAATAACTTGCTTTGTCATGGGTATCAATGCAATGTCATATCAGTCAGCTATGGATATTTTAGCTGTGCACAGTCCCTGTTAGGCCAAAACGTTTTCAAAGTATTAGCTCCACCTTCCCGCTGTTTGTTGGTTTACCGTGTCACAAATAAAGAGTATCTTCACTTTATACATAACTTTATCTTGACCATTTAGAGGCCTTAGGCAGGAAGGAAAACAACCTGTTGTGTCTCTAGAATCAATTTAAACTATCCTGAAAATACAATCCTTGAGATAGTAATCATGCATTTATGAGTTATGTACCACAGCATGGCATTTCCAGAGGCCAGAATAAAGGCTGGAAGTACGGAAGGCTTCATGTATATTCCCATATGTTAATAAACCTGAAGTTCTTTCAAAGTCAATTTCAGATGTGAATTTGGGGGATTACATAATGCTTACAGTGCTACCCAACCTTACCTCTAACATGATATAGGTTTTTATACAGACACTGGAAAGCTATTAATAGCATGCAGCTACGTACTTTAGATGCGACGCTTCGTCCAAGCGTAGCACTATTGAAGTGCGGTGATACAGACGGAGTCGTTTTCTTGCGAGGTAAAGTATCACTCATGTACATGCACTCCCTGTGCTGCTTCTTTCGCTCTTCCAGATTTCTGAAATGCTTCAAATGTAATTTGTTACAGTTTTGACAAAATGAATCGACCTACTTGCTCAGTTATGCTCTATGTGGAATATACTGAAGGTGACAAGTCTGGGAACTTCACTGGAAAGAACGAAATCTAAAATACAGAATACCTCCTGCTTCACAGTGCTTTCTAGGATTTCTACAAATATCACATTAAAATCATGCTGATTAAGGAAATGCATTAAATTCATGTGCGCATTTTGCGTACCTGTCCCTCTACTTATTTTTTGTTTTTAAAACTCAAGTCTAGCGTACAAGTGGAATCCAATTACAAAGAAAAACATTTATTTTCCAGTTATTCTAATAAATTGGTGGCTTAAAACCAATACAGCTTTCAGAGGCATTGTTCAAATGTAAGTGAAAAAATAATTCACGATTTCAAATGTAGCCACTTGTACTTCATTGCTGCAAGTCTTCTGACAGTTACAATGGCTCCTAAATATTAGTATTTGCCTCTGGATTGTTTATGTAAGTAGATTTTTTGTTCACTAACATTCTGTAATGCATTGTGTTGATTTTTAAACGAGCAGTGCCTTTCAGTGCAACACTCTGCAAGCACAAACAACTTATGATCTATCATATCATTCTGTAAACTTCACATGTAAATCAACTTCATGGCCACCATAACAAAAACAAACAAAGAAAATAATCCCAAGGTATCAGCTTTGCATCTGTTACCTGTTGTTGCCTGCGGTGTTTCTTAGCTGGCAGAGGTGGAGGTGTATCAGATAAAGGAATAGGATCTACATGAGTAGCCATGACCTCAGGCCAATGGACTGATGGAAGTTGAGCAATAGAGCGAGGAGAAAGAGAGTGAGGAAACACAAATCCAGAACAGAGAGGTGATCTTAGCTTTATAGAAAAAAGAGAAATTACACACAGAGTTTTCTTTTTGGAATTGCTCAAAAGATACGGCACATACAAGCTGCAGTTTTAGCACTGTGTTTGTTGGAGCATTTAGCAGGAAAGGAGATGTGTTGTATTGCAACTCTCAAGGCATATTGAACTACCAGAAGCAGCACGGAAATGCCAAATTCTAAACCAGTTGCTGCTTTTTTACAACACAAAGCTAGGTGGCTTTACATTCATAAGTTTATTCCGTTCCTTTAAAAGGGGATTTATTCAAAATTTGCTATCGTCATTACAAAGGCAAAAACATCACAAAGGATGACAAAAAGAGAGAGTAAGCTAGAAGACACAGACTGGACAGACTCCGTGGAATAGCTAAGATAAGTAGAAGCTACCCGTCTCCCACAAATATTCAACATATACTTCTACCACCTCACAGAAAAAAATTAAAAAAAACATACAAAATGAACACCTAGGCACCGTTGATCAAGTAATGACTAAGCGTGTCCACGGACCTTTTACCAAAGGTGCATTACATTCTAGTGTTTGACATGCAAGGATTGTCACTTATTGCTGCTTGGGTCATAAGCATTCAGGTTTTTTGGCCTTCAAAGTCCCATCTACATCATCAAAGACACTTTACAATTGGAGCAGTCCTTCAGCTTTACTATTAAACTCTTATCTGACTTGGTAACTGGCAAACAGCAGTTTGCCTTAGGGTCAATTTGTTACATGTTGAATTACCAAAAAATAAAATTAAAAAAAAAAGAAAATAAAAAGGCAGCCATGAAAGAACAATGCAAACAAAGGGAAATGTCTCTCAAACAAACCTCTTTATTTTGTGGCTGGCTCGTCAGCACAGCCGTGGAAGGCTCAGTGGCAACTGCTTCAGCATCTGTGGGGGGCTGAGTGGAAGGGGATATATTCGTGGAATTGCCATACAGCTCACTAATTTCACTTACACTGATATAGCCCTAAAAGGAGGAATTCAGAAGTTAAAAGGAGCAAAAGCCAAAAGACGTGCAAGAGTATTAATGTATCCAGTACGATGAAAGTTAGTTTAGAGTGATACAGCCAAATATTTGTTATCATTGAAATAATCATAAATAAAATAAAATTACCATCAAGGTTTTCAAATGTTAAATCCTTGGATTCTGAAAATTGTTCTTCATTTAATTCCAGAAATCATTTGTGTAATCAAAAAGCAAATGTACATTAAGTGACCAAAAGACTTTACTAAAAAGTAAATACCCTTTAGAAATGATGTAGCTCTTTTCTTGGGAAAGCAGATTGGGGGAAAAGGAAGAACAAATCTTATTTACCCATCTTTTTATTTCTTTTTTTTTTTGGTCCATGTTTAAATAAAATAACCTACCTGATTTGTTTCTTGCCTAACTATTAAGCTAGTTTGAGTAAACCAAATGACTAACGGAACTGGGAAGAACTTACATAAAAACAAGCCATTGGTACTCTATAAATTATGCTGACACAACACCTTCCATTTGCATTGTCTGGAAGTTGCTTCTAACTTTTAGGTGTTACCAGGAGACTCAGGTAAGATGCTGTTATTGTTAGCCTCTGTCCTGGTTTCGGCTGGGATAGAGTTAATTTTCTTTCTAGTAGCTGGTACAGTGCTATGTTTTGGGTTCAGTACGAGAAGAATGTTGATAACACTGATGTTTTCAGTTGTTTCTAAGTAGTGTTTAGTCTAAAGTCAAGGATTTTTCAGCTTCTCATGCCCAGCCAGCAAGAAGGCTGGAGGGGCACAAGAAGTTAGGAGGGGACACAGCCAGGGCACCTGACCCAAACTGGCCAACATGTGACGTCATGCCCAGTATATAAACCGGGGGGAGTTGGCCTGGGGGATTGCTGGTCGGGAACTAACTGGGCATCGGTTGGTGAGTAGCGAGCAACTGCATTGTGCATCACTTGTTTTGTATATTCCAATCCTTTTATTATTATTGTCATTTTAGTATTGTTATTATTAGCATTATTAGTGTCTTCTTTTCTGTTCTATTAATCTGTTCTTATCTCAACCCTCAAGTTTCACCTTTTTCCTTCTGATTCTCTCCCCCATCCCACTGGGTGGGGGGAAGTGAGTGAGCGGCTGCGTGGTGCTTAGTTGCTGGCTGGGGTTAAACCATGACAGCCCCGTAGCCATTACAATTTGATTTTTTATTTATTTTATTTTAAACAATCATACAGGAGGTGATGAATTGAGGAAAGGCACGGACATCAGAGTGTGCTTCTGACTGCAGAGAAGATTTATGGAGCCAGATTTGAGATGTAACAGCAGAATACAATTATTGCATGTGTTTTGGTGTTAACTGAACAACTGTGATCTAAAAAATAAAATACGGATTCTAATCCATGGTGTATAGGATGCCAGACTGTAAAAACTCAAATGTCCTAACTTCTTATCCATAAAAAACAAGGCTATGCAAAAGGAAGAATAAATCACCGTTGAAGCAATATCATAAAAATGAGATAGTAATATGCTTATTTTTTAAATCAAGATGGCAAGCTGCTTTTAAGTTTGGAAGATGTTGAAGGGCCCATGTTTCTATTACTGTACCAGCACACTGACATGCCAGTATGTATACTTCAGCAAATCAGTAAGAGAAGCCACAGACTGCTATAGTATTTCTTCTTTTTAAAAATGCAGAAATTTAGCAATGATCATAGAAGGCAAGCTGAAAAAAATACCAGCCCTACACCCTATTAGCATAATTTTCAAGGTATTTTATCAGTCATTTCAAGCAGATACACAATTCTGGAAAACTAAGTACCATACTGTGAACACAACACTCCAGAAATAGGAGGCAAATCTTAACTCTGATATTATTTGATGAACTATTAAATGAGAAGGAGACTGGGTAAGATACTAAAGTTTACCTCTCAAAACACGCGGCCATATTACAGTAAAACAGAGTCTGGTAAGAATAAACATAAAACTTGCTTAACCATCTTGTAGTAGCAGTATATCAGTAACCAAAACCTGGCAAGTTTATGAATGCAATATCATATTAATTTTTATAGAGGATAAAAGTACTTTCACCATTATATGAAAAACATTCAGTTCAGACTCACAACTCCAGTGAGGATTCACCATGGGGTTAAAAAAACCAACCAACCAAACGACTGTGCTGTGCATTAACTCAGGCCCCTACTACATTAGATTAAATAAATGGTTTCAAGTCAGAGTAGGCATCCAAGCCATTTTGTCAATGCTGGACTTTCAAACAGCATCGATTTTCCTCACTTATTTAAGTACTGGGATAAGCATCCTGCCTCTTTACGTGAGGTCATGTTACTCTATGGCTGTGCACGCAGGGACTAAGCTTCACGATGAATGGAAGAGAGTTAAAAATGTGTGCTTTGGGGAGGAGGGGCTGGGAAACGTTGGACTGCAGACTTGACTGATACGTGAGCAACCGCATGGTGAAATTAACTTCTATGTGCAGGCAGTCTCTTTAAGCCTGTGTACCATTTGGTGCCTGATTTTTAAAGGTGCTGGAACAGTCAGAGAAAAATTAAACTGGACTGAGACAAACATAACATCTGGCAAGGAAAGGCATTTCTTTTATAGGACAGAGCCTATGGGGACACTGAGCGTGAAACAGAAAAACCCATGCTGTTCCTTCTCTCATTTGCCTTGGAGTAAGTCCTAACTGACTTCACTACTGTGAACGGAATGACGCTGCTGAATAATCCGTTTCAATAAAAGGGGTGTCAGGCTCACTTAATGTAGTTGCATTTTGAAATATCTGTGATTAAACAAACCATTATGTGGATATGAAGATAAAAATCAGAGATAGCACCCACCCTTTAGTGAGACAATGAACAGATCCACCTCAAAATGAAAAAAATGAAGCTTAGACTTGCCAGATGTCCTGGTGGGAGGTCAGATGTCCAGGTCAGAACACAACCTAGGACACTGAAAGTCTAAGCATCCGCAACATGGCTTGCAGTGAGGAAGAGTGCTCAGCCCTCGTGGCATGTGCTGGAGGCCACCCAGGTTCACCAGGAACTTGGAGGCCAAATAAGCAAGATGCCATTTCCCAGGTGCTGAAAAGACACGTGGTTGCTTTAGACGTCAAGAGCCCAACTTCACACGGTGAAACCTACATCATTAGATGTGGCAGACCTTGTTCAGGGCTTCAATACAAGCAGATCCAGCAAGTCCAGTCAGACCTCTTAAGCAGAAGTTAATGAAGCAGCCATAGATACCTGTCAGTGTATTTTAAATGCTAGATTTTCCACTTCTCCAGTTACACCTTCATGTTTATCTGCAATTTGCAGATTCATCAAGTCAAGTCAAGAAGATTAATATGGGGAGTTAATGTTAATATCGTACGTGCTAACTGAATCTTTGCAATGGGCTGTGGCTTACCTTATGCTGACTTTGCTCACGGACCTTGAGGCTTAAAGCAGTACCCTCAAACCTATGAAGTCTTGACATCTGAGGTAAGTTCTGGGCCTCATCGTGCATTACACAAACTAACTCACTTTTTTTCAGCAAAAAATACTTGACACCTACTCTAACTATTCAAAACAGTTAAATAAATAGCTCAATAGGTATCTTACAGCCACAATAGCTTGAAGTCTTCAATTCAATGCTTTTTAAAAAGATCAAAATATACAGTAGTCATGCTCTTCTGCAGAGCCTTAGAATAAAGGGAGGGGAGGCAATGATAAAATCTACAGTGCAAAAATAAGACTGAACTGTATTTGTACTTGAACAGTTATTCCTGGACCTCATTCTTCTTCACTTCAATGAGGTTTAATTGTCTATTTTGAGAAAATTAGACACACACACCCCACACATAAACCCGATCATTTTTCCAGAGCGAGAGATTAAGGAGATACCAGTCACATCTGGGAAAATGTCACGAGAAGCTATTTTTGCTCACCCATGCATTTGGACTTCTATGAATAGCTTTACATAGTAATTTCATCACATCTCAAAAAAATTTATGTGAATAGGACTTCACTAAATACTAAAGTGCTTTTGTACGAAGTGTTATTAAAAGTTACTTATGGTAAAGTCAAAAGCAGTGAATCTCTTTACCTCTTTTAGACTATTGGGACTGACAGGAAATCCCTTTCCTCCGGAAAGTGTGGAATATTTCTTTTCCAGATTACAGAGGTTCTCTTTTTCCTGTTAAAAACAGACATTTTATGTTAAAGACCAACAGCCGTGTAGTGAAAATAAATGCTAGCCATTTTCGTAACCGTGTAAAGAAACATGCTGGGATGGAAGGCTAGAAACTGCATAGCAGAGCTTCCACTTCATCCATTTACAGCAGAACTGAACAAAAAATGGAAGTACAGAACAAAAAGCTAGTGAAAGATCTTACTTAATAACTAGAGGCAAACCAAATAGGTCTTCCTTCAGCATTTTGAAAATGCTGATTCTTCTTAATGAACTAAACATGATTTCTCTCACGTTTAAAAGCAAAACATAAAATGGATGCAAAGGGTTCATGGCAGTTTCTTATTAACCAGATGTTAGCTGATGTTACGCAGGTCATCTTGTGGCCTAGCATGAGCTGTTACAAGGCAAAAATCTGAGCTCTCTGTGCACAGCTCCAGCAGCCACACAGGGAACACAGGCTCCTAGCTTCAGCACCCAGGTGGGTGCCTCTGGTTGAGTCCTCTGGAAGGGGGGCACCTCTAAAACCCTCTTGATTATCAAATGCCACTGGCATTTTCTCTTAGGAAATCTGCTGATTAATTACAAAAGATTTTTTTTTTAAAGGTTAATGGAGACAAACAGTGTCTATCACATTATTACATACTTGCTAGCTTCTACACAACTGATGCTTTTCTTGTGCTCTATGTTCTTTTATTCTATGAAATGCTCTTTTGTTACACGCTAAAAATATCTGAAAGACAATAAATACTTACCCTTTGCAGCATCATTATTAAGTTGTTTTTCTCTTTTACAAAATGATCTTGTTCTCTTTGTGCTTGTTGGACAATATGATTGGCTTGTTTTTTGAGAGCAGAAATCTTTTCCTAATATAAAAAGAAAATAATCACAATTTACATGTTTTATTTTCAAAGCACAAGACAACCTGCAGCAAGGATCCTATTCATAAGAGTTCACTCATTCATATGAGTGAAGCAGTAGGAAAAGAAGTTTTTACAAGACAGCTCACTGCTCTGAAGGAGATAATTAAACAAGATTTAGACAGCAAAGAGAATTTATTCAAGAGACAAAAGAATAATTGCACATATTCTTTGAAAATATGGTGACTAGCATCTATATACTGAACAGAACTGGTGTAGAGATTCAACTCCTGATCTCTGCAAAACTGGTATTTAATTGGTTGAGATAGCACCTTTAAAACTGATCTTAAAAATTAAGGCACTTCTTTAATTTGATGTTCTATTATTATTTTAACAAAACCATCTAACATCAACATCAATCATGATCATAAAACAACTGTAGTTTTGTCCAGAGTGTACAAATCTCCTCTCTTAAAGAAGAAAAAACAATGCCTTGGTACTTTTTGTAGCAAATTAAAGGGTTTAATTTGCATATGCAAATATACAAACAGGGCATGGAATTTTATTTATTTATTTCCTTTTGGAGAAGTGCGTAATTTGATCTGTGTGGGATGTTACTGGGCTATCATCTTCACTCTGCTTCAGAAGCTTTTTTCAAAGAGAAAAGTTTTGCATTATTTGTTACAGATGGGCAGATTGTAGCTCCATTTCATCTTCTTTATGCTCAACAACAAAGAACAAATGAAGCGAGTGTTAGTGCTTTTACCTTTCTACTGACAATGCTGCGCTGATATTCAGCTACTTCACGCAGGAGCTGTTGTGTCAGATTTTCTTTCTCTTCATCTAACCTGCTTTCATGTTCAAGTTGCTGAAATTCCAAATCTTCAAAGTGTTTGCTTTCTATGTCCAAAAGATCAGCATCCTTAAGCAAAAAAAAAAAAAAAAAATCATGCAGACACCAGAGTAGAGATACTTACAAACAAACAAACACAAAAATCAGTATAAAACAGTATTTATGTATCTCCTACAACATGTTCAAACAGGACCTCAATGCTTTTAATGACCTACTGTCATAATAAGAGAGCAAATAGGGCTAATCATTATCCTGATGTTGCGTTCTGCATCACTCCTACTGTCTGTCTCCCCCAGCTGAGAAAGATGAAGCACCTGTACATTGAGGGAGCTGTTTTGCAGTGTTCAGAGCAAGCTGGAGCATCCTAAGCACCGAGAGTACCCTGGCTGGGCAGATCACTCTGCTGTAGCCCAGCTGTGACACCGCCAAAGCCTGAACCCATCTGGTGAGGTTGTCACATGCCAAACTGGGAGAGCATCTGCTTACCAACCAAAAAGGACAGCAAATATCATCCCAGTAACACCGGAGAACTGCACACCGAATTAACTAATTATGGGAATACACACTCAAACGAAGGACTCTGAACTGCAGTTAGAATTTCTTCAGGTCCAGCCCAAGTACCAGCACTGTTTTTATTAACAGACATACGGTCAGATAAGACAAAAGATATGTGGAGCTGTGTGCCATCAGCACACTGCCATCACCTCAGCAGTGATGTCCAACCGTGCAAGTTGCTCAGCCAGAGGCTGATCGTGGACCACCGAATTGGTGCTGACAATTGCTCCCTGTGCAAACACGTAATTAAGGACTCTAGTCATCCACCCTAGCCAGTAGATGTATTACTTCAGAAAAGATACCAGCCCGCTTTTATGCATTCCCCTGGACCAATGCCAGGTTTTGTCAGGAAAAAGAGGTTGAATGCTGCAGAAAAGACCCAAGAAATAAGAACACACCTGCCTTCCGCTTAGGGATGATGAGATAAAACTTATGGTGCTTTTCAGCACAAGAACTGAGTGCTAATCTTTCTCCTGCAACATCTCTGTATTCATAACATGAATTCCTACTTGCAAGTGCCAGAGTTCTGAAGAAAAGGGTGCTTTTAATAATCACAGTATTATTAAACGCTAAGGCTCTCTAAAATAGGTTCATTGTATGTAACTTGTTACGCAAGAAAACCTACATCCTGTAAGCAATTTTTTATTTTAGAGAAATGCAAACTTACTCCTTTTCTTATTTTGACCTAGGGCAAAGGTTAGTGACTGAGATAAGCAGACAGGTCTCTATAAAGGCACTCAAAAGCAGCTTCCGATGTACCAGGGAAAGACACGGGATGCAGAAACTGAAGAATCCAGGCTACTATATGAAATACCAATATCTTCCCATTATTCTCCAGATGTGCCTTTCACTTGTACAAGATAGGGAAGAGATCAAAAGCAAAGGTGTGGGCTAAAAATTACAAGAAAGCAGTTACCTACTATACAGAAATGCTTCATTCAAACCAGTCAGCCATCTTCAGTATTCAAAACAAACAGAAGGACTTTGCCCAGGCCATGAAAGTCAACAAATTCAGCCTATTTCATACCACATTAATTGCGACTGAGGTAGAACAACAGACTTCAGAGAAGGCAACTGATACCCAGAAAGGCAACTGGTAGCCAGCTGAGCCCACAAAACGCTATATTCTTTGTGGGATGTGCTATGGAAAAAGACCTTCACCACATTCTGTACCACTGTGCCCACTGGGGAAAAACAAACATACCTAATTCAAAACCAAGTCCATTTTCAAATTAAAACCCCTCCAAAGGGTAAATGGCAGTAGCGTAGCTCTACCAGTGGTTGCAGGCACATTGCAGCCAGATCACCAGCCAGGCAGACCCACGGGGACCGAGACCCCGGGCAGCCTGCGGGAGCAGGGCACAGTGGCAGGGGCACGAGATCTGGCTCTGAGACGTGCCCACAGAGTCCTTGCCACAAGGATCCTACTCGGCAGCATAGGATTTGTAGGAGGACTGCCTTCTTGCTGTAGGCAATGGCTTCCTGAACCAAGTAGTACTCCCTCCTTTTTAGTAAAACCGTTGATATCCACATATTGTAATTTATAATCTATTAACAAACAACAGACACAGTGTTTCCATATTGGATTTCCAAACCATAAATTTCTCCTGCATCTTTATTACTTCACTAATGGCACTGGAGAAATCTCAATGGGAGAGAACCTGGCCCTTACTTCAGGATGCGGCGGGAGCTCCACGGGCTGACATCATCTGTAAAAATTAGGAGAATTTTATCTGAAGAGTAAGGTATTTCCTAGCAATGGACAGCGCCTTTTCAGGTCTCTGCAGGAATCCTGGCGTCTATTCTTGTTCTCCATTTATGCGTACCTCTGTGAACCCAGGCACACGAGAACAAACAAGCTTTGATGCTTTCATACTAACAGGGAAGGACGAATCCTGCTAACTAACTTTAAATAAGCCATCAGGAAGATCAACGTTTTCCCTCAGTGCCTTCCACAAGCCCTTCCTCAGTGTCTTTCCCCAGTCTCTGATGCCCGAGAGGGAGCGCGTATATTCAGGACGGACACCACCGGGTAGCACACAGAGCGTTGCCAGCCACCCGCTGCCAACCCCAGCCTGAAATCCAGACCCCCCCCGCAGCCAGCTGCTGCAGGGAAATTGGCTGCCTGCTCCCCAGGGCACAAATTACGAAGTTACTGAAGTCCCAGAGGTGAAGCAAGAAGGGAATTCATCACCTGCACACCTTTGGTGTTGGTAGTAAAGTTGCACAACGTAACCTGCTGCAGACTCAGGTATTTAATCCTGTACTGGGCTTATTTGGGGGGGGAAAAGATATTTTCTCTATTTTGGGTAAGATACTTACAGTAATTTCATAACTGCTGTCACACTTGATATCCATTTGAGAGCTACGGTACACTAATTCAGTGATAAAATCTACTGCTTCCACCACAGCAGCCACAGTTAACTTTTGCTACAGTTGGCTGGGAATAATATGCAATAGAATTAACTGGACATTTAACTACACCTGCACATTTCAAGTTTTGTCCCACTTTCAAATCCAAAATCATTATTAAGCCAACTTGGAAGGAACAAAAAAATTAAAAGAATTTAACTAAACAGATTTCTAGAAGCTTCTTGGTCGTCAATAGTGAAAAAGGATTTACTACCATCCCACAGCAACAATACTGCAACTTCTCATGTTCACATACCTTCAAGTATGTGACTGCACAGGAAAAGCTTCCTTTCCTTTTAATATATATGAGATACTACATAATTCTGCTTTTTTTTTTTTTTGAAGGTAACTTACAAAAATCCTTAACTGTCTCAAAACCAGCAAACTTCTCAGTTACTACAGAAGAATTTAACATTGTTTTTTCCAAAGGTGGAATTTTTTACTTTTCGCTCTTTGAATAAAAGGAAAAAAAAAAAAAAAAGAATTCTGCAAATAAACCAAAATCTAAAGAATATTTCCTACAAAGCAGAAAAGCCCTTTTTTGGTCACTGCTATTACAGCCCTTATTTCTGATATAAACACTCAAGCCAGAAAAAAAAAAAAAATTAAAAAAATCGAGTTTGACTTTCAGATGGCCTCTTGAGCTTGCTGTATTGATGCTTTGAAAATTATTCCCCCACCCCACTAAAGCTAACTATATGTGCTGTAGAACCCACTTAACATTAATGAATACTAAAATCTTTCCACAGAAAATAACTGTACCTTCACAGACAATATTGTAGCTTTTTTGGTTACAAATAATACAAAACAAAATCAGTTTGCAATTAGACTTTACGCAAAGGTTATTATACCAATGTGCAACTGTTGAAAGTCTAGGAAAAAATAAAGCTATTACAATAAGTAGTATAATCTTCAGAATGAATTTTTCAAAGCACAGTTCAGACTAACAGCTAAGTTATATACTGAAAAAAAGAAGTTATCCATGGCTTCACTGAGACAGCCATTTACAGCTTTGCAAAGGAGGAGTACACAACAGGATCAAACAATTGCAGCAGCAAACTGCTGCTAAAATGGCTGATAGAACTGACCAAAGTTCAATTTCTGTCTTTGCTCACACTGGTAAAGAGTGATGCTCCACCATCCATCTAACAGATTCCACTCCACCCAGCAGGCCTAAGGTGCTGGTTACAGGCAAGTAGCCCAAAGCTTTAAAAACATTCAACACAAAATGATTTCTAATCTGCCCATTCACACTCTACTCATTTGCCATCATACACATTATCTGTTACAAGCATTCCACAAAAAACCATAACCCTCGTGACTATTACCAATTATAAGTTGCAAATATGTTCAGACACTGGATACTTGAAACAGAATATGTTACACTTAACGCAAAAAAAAAAAAATCAACAGAAAAAAAAAGTTAGTGCAATCTTGAAACTTGCTACTGACCCTCTTCAGCTGCTGCTGTAATTGTTCCCTCATGGACTCAGGGCAATTATCAAGCTGCGTCTTCTGCTCGGAGTAAAGCTCCTGAAGCCTCTCTAGTTTTTCCCTCTCAGCATCAAGTTTTAATTTTTCCTGAAGCATGAACCAGAAAATAAACACAATTACCTTCAAACCCAAGCAGTTGTTAGTGATTATGACAGTGTGTGGCAAAACCTTAACAAACAGTTGAAGCACGTAGGTCAAAGACAGAAATCTCTTGTTAGTTGAAATGCAATGGTGGGGTGCAAAATGATCAACACAAAACATTAATCATTTTAGCGCGGTGATTAATTCTCTCCCTCGTCACTGTGTTTTGTACCCATGCCTGGATGATGCCGTTAAAGCCCACTGCCCAAACACTTGTCTCACCTAATAAAAATTAAAAAAAAGGAGAAATAGTAGCCATGTTAGTGAGGTAACTGATGAAGGAGAGAGAAGAGAGTAGCTTTTAGAAAGCAAAATGGATGGAAAATGACTGTAGTCTGGCAGTGAGGGGAAAATGGATCTTCCCAGGAGAATGAATTACATGCCTATGTGCCTCTACAGATAAGTACATTTAGCAAGCAGTGAAAAAATGGAATGAGACAGAGCTTTATAAAGAAATAACTCTGGGCCAGGAAATCCTGTTGCAGCAGAAACACCAAGTGATTTAGCAAATTTGCTTCAGTATACAGGAACTGTAACCTGTTCTCAGGGATCGAAGGGGACAGAGTGCTCAACCTCCCTGGTCTCCTCCAACTAGTTCAGTTTTCCTCTTGTTCCACTCGAGTAGCAGTACTCGGCACACTGCTTCTCACCCTCAAAAGCCTTTAACCTTTAAATCTTTGTAATAAAATACTACATGATTTACTGTGCGGCACTGGTCCAAAGACTGGCTGCAGATCACTTAAAGCGACCTTGTAGACTATTATTTATCTATGGACCAAAGTTTGGGAACCAATAAATCAGACTGCAGACAATTTTTTCAATGCCTTTTACTTGCATCTGCACTGGCCAACGTAGAAGATGCATTTTCTTCAGCTGAGCAACTAATAACTGGAAAAACCAATATGCCTGATATACCAGGCAGAAATAATCAAGTAAGTCCCTGAAGCCCAGCTCTCTGCTACCTTCTAGAGTCACACTGGCATAGTTGCCTTTTCCTACTTCTTGTTCTGTAGTTATGCATGTCCTGTCATATGGCCTCTAACTCTCCTTAATACTCAAAAATTAACAGTATCTGCCCCAAAATTTCAGCTTCTTCTTTTGGATGTTCCAAGAACAGTTGAATTCTGACACAGCATCCACTCATTTGTCCTCTTTCCAGTCCCAACTGTTATTTAATAAAATCCATGGCTCAGCAGGTGTTGTATGATCACACACTCTGCAGCACCGTTACGGCACAGGCCATAGAGAAGGAACTTCTTTTAGTATACAGCACTTGCCATTTCAAACTGTGGGATGGTCTTTCCCCAAAACTTTCTCTTTGTTGTTCCTGACAAGGTTCTCAAATCCTCACACATGGTGGAGGCACAAAAACGAACATGTATTAGCTGCCTGCTTTCTTTATGGTTTTATCTCTAAATCTAAGTGGGATCAGGGGCTGGGATTTCATTTTCCCAGTATTTAAAAACAACAGGAAGCATTCTCATTCAAGCTCAATGTCAACCAAATTCCCAGCTCTGTTATTTTCATTTACACGTGCAGCTTCACGGCTCAAACCACCAGCCAAACAAAATGCTGAACACAAAAGCTTATGTTTTTTTCCTACGCTTGTAAAAGTCAACAACTGCCACCATACTCAATTACCTGGACTTCCTACATCAGCTTCTGTCTTATAACAACAGCAGAAGAGCTCAGAAATACGGAGGATGTAGCACGTGCGAGCTGCACAATGAGGGAGAAGCATGCAGCTCTTGAGAGGTCACCTCTAGACCTCTGTCCCCAAGGAACCCCATTTGCTGAATCATCCTTACTTTCAACACAGAAAGAAATCTATGAATAAACTGGTAGTTCCCCTCCTCGCAAACCTTGCTGTCCGTTTAACATTCAGCCTACGGTCTGCCACGTTGTTTCTCGCTTCCCTTTTCTGCCTGCCCTGCAATCTAAAGCAGCAAGGACTTCTCTGACCTTAGCTGCAGCATCATGCCTCTGAAGCTATTCATAGCTCTCTAAAAGTCTATGCGCTGCCACAAGCACACTCATTCATCAACGAGCAAGTCCATTCTCAAGTGTGAGGAGACATCATCAGCAAGTATAAAACTCCCTGAGAATCCTGCCAGAGATACTGTTACTTCCCTCAAGAAATTAGAAATGTATTCCTTTGAGATTGAAAGCGATACTCATCTGGTCTATTTATAGCCTAGGAAGTGCTAACATCCCACCAAACCGGCTCCTGCAAAATGTGCAGTCTTAACAGGAAATACCACTTTCAGCAATGAGAGGCATTATATGTTTTGCAGCTGTGTAGTTAAGTTCACTGACATCTCTGGCTGTGCATTGGTAAAGTTCATTGAAGTCACAAAAAGGAATTTGATAAATAAATGAATCATCAGAATTTTTTCATACAGTCTCTTCTATAAATGGATCAAGGCAAGTTCTTTTAGAAGGGAAAAGATTAATAACTTTGCAAGCTAAGTGCAAGATGCAGACGAGGCAGGCCTGCGGCCGACTCCGTGAGCTGTTTGCTCAAGAGCAGCCAGCAGCAGAGCTGCGAACAGAACCCATGGGCTCCAGCTGCTCATCCTCATTTAACAGCATGAGCTTGTACTTGTTAAACATTTCTCTGCAGACAACTGCTTCCCAGCCCCGGTGTTGACTCCGGAGTCGCATTAATTGCAGGCTGGCTGAATTCTTAACATCCTGTTTCCAGAGAAAAGAAGTACAGCTCAGTAAAGCATAACATCTGGTCTTAGCCTACTGCCCAACTTGCCCCATGGTCTGCCTCTAGATACATGTTAAATGAACTTGGGATCAGCCCAGATACAGAGCAGGACTGCCTTGGGTTTTGATGATGCTGGGGCACAGCTTGGATCAGTTTTGGAAGATATCTGAATATTGTGATGGATAGCAGTAGAAAAAATTGATGTGTGACAGCATCCCCCAAGAGCACAGACATAGGATGTCAGCAGAGCACCCATGGTATGAACACAGACCAGAAGTGATCAACATGGGTCACAAAGGGAAATCAACCTTTAGATCTGGTAGAATTGATTTTAGGGCAAAGAAAGAAGAAAAAAAGAATATATATCCAACACATCTCACAGATTATGAGGACACAGAGGAGATAAAAGGACAGTATTAAAAACAATCATAGCCCCTAGAAGAACGGGAAAAACAGAAAGAGACCAATTGCCTCAGTGCTGTCTCCTGTGGTTAAGGATGCCCTGTGCTTGATCAATACTGCTACTTAAATCCCCGGCAGGTCCCCACACCCCTTCCGCAGAGAAGTCATCCTACTTTTTGATTTGTCATTCATCACATTCTGCCACTGTAGGCAGGCAGGCTAAAACTGTAGAGCGGCATGTGTCTGCATGTGTATGTGCCTTCTGAATCAACCTTCCTGCTTAAACTGGTAGACTCTGCAGAAATGAGTCAGAGTAAATGTGGATGAAACAGAGAAAGCTTCTCAAAAATCCAGATAAAAATTGGAAAAAAAACAAAGTGAGAAACCTATCATTTTTACCAGGTCACTATGAAATGGCTTGTATGGCTAGGTGAATTGGGCTCACTCTACAACTTTCCAACCCCCATTCCCCAAAAAACCCCCAACAAAAACCCAACTTATGTGTTATTTTCAGAAAGAGAGAGAAACTGCAAAGAAACCTACAAGCCATAAACGAAGCAAAAAAAATACTGAATGCCCTCCCATCCAACAGGCTCTTATACTTTAAATGTTCAAGTCTGAAGTACTCCAGGATCTCCCTCAGCCCAACCCACTGCAACTCATCCTGTTTTAAGGTAGCAACCTCTCATTACCCACACCAAACTTCAGACATGCATGCCCTGTCTCTCAGTATGCAATCGGCTAGTCTCACAACTCTCACAGGTTTCTGAAAAATAAGGAGAAGCACATGCAGTTCTTTGCTCTGAAAAGCTTATCCATCTCATCTTCATGCTTTCATCTCTAGCCAAACTTTATTTTACACTCCAGAAGAACATCCCTCCCCTTCTTCAAAATAATCTACAGCAAACAGAAGGACTGCAAAAGCTAGAAGTGGAGGAGAAAGAGCAGACTACAGAAATTATTCCTTTCCACTTGGAAGTGGTGTGATGCTACAGAGTTTGTCCATTCAGTAAAACAATTTGGAGAATAAGTGGAAGAGCAAAAAAATTTGACTTTAACAACTCACTGATGAAATTGGCCTAACCCTTGCCATGAATTTGTAAGAAAATAGTCTAGTCCCTAACAGAAAGCAGGCTAGGAAATGTTAGCTGCTCCTCAGTGGTTACTTGCTGAAAGGGGCAAATGGTACATTTGGGGAAAGCATTAAACCTGAGGTCTACCAGCTCTTCCAGATTTCTTGCAAATTGAAAGCATTTCCCATGCTATGGCTGATACAAATCAGACTGCATACAACTCTGATTAAAAAAATACTGTTGAAATGAAACAGATAGTCCTGTGCACAAACTGTACATGCTCCTTTTCTATATTTTTCAGACTACTCTTTCCTGCATTCCTTGATCTCTTTCAGGACAGAAGCATAAAACTTATCATGATTTAGTTATTTGTCACTAAATCCCTGTGAGTTTCATGAAAGAAGCCATTAAGAGGAAAACAAAAAAAGTATGCCAGGCATATGAAAAGGAGCATAATATGACAGAAGAATGTATTTCGTAATAGTTCTTTTTACTGTATGAGTGGCAAATAATTTATTATTTGCATCATAACAGACTATACAGTGATGGCATCTGTATGAGATCTCAATGGTTTTGTTTCACATGCATGTATCAAGCCAATGTTAAAAAGCATTTTAAATCAGAGTAAGCAATCCCTCTGCTGTAAGTAAAAAAAATCACAATAGTTGGACACATTAACTTGCTCCTAAGACAACTCAAGATTTTTGGAATTTCTGAGCTCATTCTCCGACCATTGCAATTTGTTGTTCTAGTGAACAGATGGGGAGGCAAAAGAAAACCCCTGATTCTAGAGCACTGCTCTTTCATGAATGTAGAAGTAATCATTCAAAGCAGAAGAAAAAAGTGAGAAAATTAAAATTCTGTATAGTCTTCAACATCTAGACAACGATAAGAGGATTTCCCTTAGTGGTACAATCCATTCTGCTATTTCCCTTGTGACTGTTCTAAAAGAAGGCTTGTGAATACAGATTTTTCTCCTTGAGTCTTCATAATCATCTTTTTCTTCACTAGCGTTCTCTCTACAGGATATCCTTATGTGGATATATCTAGTGGATGCAAGTATTCTGCAGAATACTTAATCTTGTGTATCTTAAAGAGGTTAATAATGTTATAGACATGATAACTCATCCATTTAAATCACTTGCTTACATCTTGCTGAACTGGAATCTTACCAGGAAAGATCTAAAAGGCTACGCTGTGAGGCTTAAATTTGTCAGATTCATCAGGATGAAAAACAACAGCAGGAATTTTGAATCCAGAAGAGAAAGGACTGAGTAGAGACCACCAGTATATTTAACTTTGATTGCTGGTGTCCCCCTTCATATGGCTCATCAGGCAGCTGCTCTTTCCTTGGCTCAATTCTTGCAAGTCTTTGCAGTACTAATTCAGCAAAGAGGCCGAGCTTCAAACGTTTTGGCATGTCTGGGATATTCTGTTAATGACTGAAAAATATTTCCACAAAAGCATGCGGACAAAATTAAATGTATTCCAAAAAAAGATGAGTTATCTGCTACCAGCTGCTCCTGATTTCTGCTCTCGAAAAGGGACAGGAAACCCAGTCTGATAAAAAGAGTCCCAGAGTACGTATTTCTACCATGCATAAGGCAAAGGCCCTCCAGAAGAAAATGAATAACCTCCCTCTCTTAAAACGCAGTCTAAACTTTTGCATAAATAATTGTTTTGAAACTCTCTGCCAAAACTCCCATTTAGCTATGATTACCTCCTACAGCACTTCTGCTGAATTCATTACTCATTTTCAGTTATTCCTGTTTATTCATGCTTGCTGATCCATTTTTTCTCTCCCCAGCTATGTTGTTACTTTCAACTCATGCTTTAACTTGGAGACATCAGGCATGGCTAATTATTAAGCATCTTTCTCCACATATGCTGGACTGCATGTTTTAAAACTACACAGACTAAGGAAGCACTGTATGAAAAGAAAGTACATTGCAAATCTGGATTGCATCCAATTGGGCAAATACAATTTTCTCCAGCTTCCTTGTAGACATGCGTCAATCCTGAACTAAGTCTCGTGAGCAAAGGGTCATCGGGAGGAAGTCATAATTGTAAATAGCACCAGGGACCTGAGGTGCTATTCCACTTGAAACAATAGCATCATTATTGTACACCTACAGTACAGTAACACGAATAAGTGCTGCAGTAATTACAGGGAGCCGGGCCTGGGTGTCAGGGAAAAGGGAGACTGGCTCACCTGCTTGCTTGTGTCTGGGCACTGCCCAGCGCAGCTCTCTCCAGAGCAGGCTGTACTCAAAGTAATTTTGTCGATACCTGCAGCAAAGCTCTTTCCTGGAAAGCTTCAAGCTACATCTGTCAAATTGTGTTACTAGCAACTTATCAGGGCTGTCCCTGCATAACTGGAACTTGCAATTAATAGCTTAAATGCTGCTATTCAAATATGCAGTTGGTCATCTTTTTCTGTGGATAAAACCAAATATGTAGCACATGGTAGTTAAAAAACAAAAGAAAGAAAGAATGAGACAGTTGTAGGCTGTGCTCAAGAAGCATGGTCATGGAGGCAAAGCCGGACCTTCCTCCATACACTAGCACGATTTCCAGCATAGCTGAAAGCACAGGCCATGCCAAACAGCTCTGGAAGTAGCTACCCCAGCCAGGACAACTGAGTCCTGTCAGCACTTGTACCTGGCAGAGATGCCCCACAGCCAGAACTGTGCCGAGTCCTGCAACGACACTGAAAGGCTCTGTCATCTCCTTTTCAAAACGGCAACCGCTCGTAGCTCTTATTTCCAAAACTTAAGTAAATGAACACTAATTGCTTCGTTCCTTACAATGTGTGTGCTGGCATACTCACAAAAGCAAGGGAAGCACTTCGAACTCACCACAGGGTGTGCGCTACGTTATCTTCCCCACCGATTCACTCGTTCTTCCTCACCATTAGTCCTGCCTGACACGTGTTCAGGTAGGGCTGAGCACAGGACTCGAACGAGATCAGAATGCAGCCTACCATATAATGTACAAACCCGCCTGCAAAATCCGTTCCTGATTTACAAGCAAGGTGCTGGGACACAGAGACATTGTACCACAGCAAAGAGCACAGTGGCACAGCCCAAAACCGAACTCACAACTGTCCTGCCATCTGCCTTCAAGTATGATTTCCAGTCGATTCTCCTGCCTCGCAAGTGCTAGAAACTGTGGCTTTAAAATCATGCAAAAGTTGGCAAAACTTTGTGTCCTCATCCAAACAAATTGTGCACAGGGCATTAAAAACAAATTAAAAAAAAAAATCAAAGAATCGGGTAGAAAGTAGTACAAGAGCTTCTACCTACAGTCTATTTCAAGTACATAACATGGCCCAATAATTAGATTGTAGTTTATGATCTCTCTTTTTAAGAATTTCACAAGTTTTTCAAACAGGTGCATGGGTAAGGATGAAACACAACCGGGCAGGGGTTTCCTGTCAAACAGGTGCTGAGATCAGTGGCAAATTCCAGGAGACACTCAAGTCGCTCCAGAGACAAGTGCCATCATGTACAGTACTAACGCCCCACCACCATTTCGTGAGTGAAATGAACTCTTCTTCTCACTTCAAGACGACACCATGCGGTGTATTCAGATATCACTCCCTTACCCTGACAGAAACGTAACCACTGTCCGAGCAATGGGACGCGACAGCTTCTTGCCAGGAAGCCCCACCAAAACCAAGACCACCAGTATGATTTGGGGTGAAATATTCAGGCAACTAGAAGAAACCATTACCATTGTGCGGACACTGGGACACTTTTTCTTGCAAGAAACAACACAAAAAGTACCATCAGCAGGGTGGCAATCACTAGCCAAAACCTGAGCCTTAACTCTGTTGATGAGGTCATAAGTTTCAAATTATTTCAGCAAAAAGGACCACCTACTACCTCCACCCGAGCACCCCTTTTCTGGGGGGGTTGACCCTGTACTGCTACAGAGCCATGATGTTGCCTATCATGCATCAGATCTGCAGGGCTGCAACCTTAAATGTACAGACACACAAATCACGCTTTAAAAAAATGCTTGTTCTTTCAAATCAGCCAGAACTTTTATTTGTTGACATGATGTGTGCCATCTGTTTTGCTGGCTGACACTACTTTCTCCAGAACACTTCAGCTGTCGCTTTATATTTTGCCCGTTTGCAGAAGCTTGTCTCCCATTTCTTTTTTAAACTTTCACTTCTATGCAATGCTGTCAGACATCTTCCAGAACAAAACCTATGGGCTCTCTTAGAGTTTATTTCTGCAAAGATAATTTTGGTATTAACTGAGCCATGGCTTTAAATCTAGAGCATGCACTCACAGCTGGGTTTTTTGTTTGTTTGTTTAAAAAAAAAAGGAACTCAAAAGAAAAGACAAGTAAAAAATCATAACTGATCTGACTAGTGACGTGCTTCATACTGAAAAAAATGTTTTGAGTGAACTTGCCTTTTAAATTACAAAAGTGCTTTTTCTAGGCTGCTCTCCATGTTTCAGTTCAACTGAAAATTTAAACTACACCTGGCATTTTAATTTTCTGAGTGCTACACACTAATGTTCCATCATATGATTGCAAGGAAATTTAAACAACCTACAGGTATTAGAATAATTGCCATTAGTTTTATTGAACTTTGAGGCAACTAGACAACAAATACAAAAGATCTCTTGAATTTCTGGATGTGTTATTTGTTACCACCTACCACCCAAAACTTCTATCCTTTTGGAGGGTATCTGCTTGCACCACCCTATCTGCTGTTACCAACTTTAAACTCATCTTTATACCAAAAAGCACGTACGAAACACGTTCCATGGGCAACTTAAAACGTGACCACAGGCAACACTGAAAGCTGAAGGATTGCTGAGGGGTACACAAGAACAGGGAAAAGTGCAAGCTGGAAAGTCCACGGAAGTTCAAGCTTAAACTGGACGTGCACAGTCACTCCGCAGGGCAGAGAGGTGGGAGCACCATCCTCCTCCTCAGACACAGGCTTGGTGAGTACAGCCACAAACCAGCATTCAGGCTCATGACAGGGTAGGCAGAAACCGAAGACAAAAAGCTCAGAATAAAACAATGCAAGCTGCAAGGCGTGAATGAAACGGGAACTGTGAAAGAGCTAAAAATGTGCACCTTGTCTAAGCAAAAGCAAATAATGCACAAGACGTCCAGATATTTCTGGAAAGCTTAAAAAAAGAAGGGGAGAGACTAGCTAGAGTATTTCCACAAGTGACAGGTTTAAATTATGAGGTAGAGGATGAAATTTAAAAAGGAAACATTGCTGGCTGAAAGCCCTGGAAAAACCTCCTGACCTTGAGATATTATTGGCCGTGGCACATGCCCCGTGGAGAAGGGAACTGCCCCCGCGGAGAGGCCAGCAGAGCCTGCCGCAGGGAACCAGCACTCCCTGGTTTGAGGGGGACAGCTTCATCTTGCAGGCCCTTTCCATTTCTGTACTGAAAATCCTATTGCAGTGCTATCCTATTTTGCAAATATACGCATATATACATTTGCTGTGTATTTGAGAGGAATTAAGTCTCTGACTGTATAGGAGAACTAAATAATTCCTCGGACTTCATCACAGAGAGAATGTTCCACAGTACTAAAACTGTCAGTCAGTCAGCAAACAAAACAAACCAAAATAATTGCTTTAAAATTATGTACTTGACAGATGTCTTATGTATACCATTCTGTATAATAATAGATAGAGCCATCTTCTGAAACCACAGCCTTCTTTCATTCTGTTCCTTTGCTGAGAAAGGATTTCTTTTTTAATTCAAAATATATAACCTACAATGGAAGATAGTGGAACAGTTCAATTAATACTGTTCTTTTAAACAACAGGTAACTCAAGTCCAAGGGTTTTTTATTAATCAAAAATATCTTCACAGTAGGTCAGGTCTTTTTATTTAAGTGTACTATATTTTGCTTGTCAAGTATACCTTGGGAAACAAGATTGTTACAGGGAGATGATGGTGAGACAACTATTTTTTTCTTCCATATTTATCAAGTAAATTTACTGCTAGACAGTACTTCATAAAAAACTCTGCATCAATATGTTAATCACATAAATGTATTTTGAAGATCAAGGGGAACAGAGCATACAGCTAGCTAAGATAACTCAGTTACCTTTGTCTTTTCACCAATAACATTTCTCTCCAGCTCAGCTATTTTTCTGTTCAGATGATCCAATATTTCCTTCTCTTTCAGCAGCTCTGTTGTTTCAGATTTCTGTTCCCCATCCAAAAGGGCACATTCCATATCCAACTAGGAACACAAAACATTTTTCAGAAGCAGTCCAGATTAAGAAGAAATCTTGATACACATTATTTTCTGGGGGGACGGGAGTGAGTTGGTGATTATTCACAAGAAAGAAACGTTTTAAAAATAGGAAGAAGAAAAAAAAAACAAGTAAGTTTTACTGCCACAAAAGTAAGTTAAAAAGAGATCAGAAATCTGAGAAAAAGTAAAACTGCAACATAAAATACTGCAAAATAAAGTCCAAACCAACTTTAGTTTGAAGATTCTTTTTTTCCAAAACTTTTCCTTTTCTATCTCTTCTCTGTGCTTCCTCCTGTTATGATACTGTACCGACTCTCTGTGCCCAGGCTCCGTAGGAAACCCTCCTGGAACAGCTGTTTCTTTCCTGTCACTGATAATTGGAGCAAGCACAACCCAAATGCCTGGCCAGCTTAGTCTGCAACTGTGAGATTCCAGAAGGCAAACGGGTGCCAACATACCCTTGCCACCGTAAAGCCAAGCAGGTTTGAAAGGAAGTTGTCTCACTTCCTTTCTCTTTAAACGGTCACAGGAGATACCACCATAAAACTCCAAAGTTACACAAGGTATTTAGATCAATTGAGTGATCCTTAAACAAGCAAGATTGTTCTAATTCCACTGAGGAGTATAATGGTTACAGCTGGGAAAGGCTAATCCGAGCATCACATCCATCTCCCAGCTGGGGAAAAATAACCTTCATAGTAGGACACTGCCAGGTCCGTGATTCTGTGCCTAATGCTGGTGAAAAAGCACAGACTATGAAGGCTACGTACATCCATGAGTTCCCTGTGTACTTGCTGAACCCATCAGACTTATGCTATGTAGACATACCTAACAAGCAAGACATTTAAAACCAAAACATATTTCATACCTCTCTCGAGGATTCATCCATCTGGTCATTTAAATCTTTGATCTTCTGCTCAAGTTCTTCCAAGTTATTCAGTATTACTATGCGCTCCTCCTCCAGTCGACCAAGCTCCTGCCCTCTTTGCTCATCACTTGTGCATTCTGGTATCTGCAGTTGCACGTTACAAGAGGTTCATTAGAAAAAGAGTTAAACACTGTCTTTCCTTCCCCTTTCATATTGTGTTCGTTTTAGACAAGTACGGTACTGCTTGTTCTGAACCCATTACCTATTTCATATCTACTATATTGCTATTTCTATATTTAGAAGGTGCACAAGAGAAACAAACATGATGCTTTACTTCCAGGCATTGGAAGTAAATACTATACTTAACAGTAAATACTATTCATTCTACAGGAATTATTAAAACCTAACTTTTGAGAATACTTTACATGCTGGGCTATTTAGGTCGTAAAAATCCAATTTTTCCCTTATAAAAATAACACAGATAGATGAAGACACTTTTTATGTAAATTTCAGCTGTTCATATAATAAAAGCCAGGAGGTAGGATAGGACATTTTCGTAACTAGCCATTAAGATGGGCAGCTTCTGTAAAATAAGGACAAAAGTTGGTTCTGTCTCCCCGGTTAGCACTGAGGAAGTAGTACCCCTAACGTTGCTCTTTTCATTGCCATTTACTTACTAGATAACTGTGCCAAGAAGTAAACAACATTATTAAGAAAATACCTGTGATCATATACCAGCAAAGGCTAGATCAAAGAGTACTGAGTTTCAAATGTGTTCTTTGTGTTCATCTGACCCCAGGGGCTTTCGATCCAATTACTCTGGTAAGGCTGCTCGCTCATTGTCCCCAAGCGGAATTAGAAGCGGGTTGTGTGCAGGGCTTCGTGTTAACCGCTGGACCACACAGCCTTGCTCAAAAGAGGCTCAGCTCAGCTACTGAATGGCTATTCTGAGAGCTGGCATTTTATCCTGAACAAATCTGATCTCGATATTTTAAAACAATGAGCTGTGTTTCATTAACACAGTTACTTGTTATTGCTTTTCTCAGGGCTTAGCAGAACACCCTTTACAATGAATGAATGAATGGTATTCCTTGATTAGCATTAGTAATCCTAGCAGGAAAGCCTCTTTTTGTCCGGTATCCTGTTCGGATAATGCTGACATAACATCTTCGATTTCAACTTCCTAATAAGGATTTAAAATAGCATCGCTGACTTGCACGAAGAAAGCTACAAATGGGAAAGAAATGCAAGACCACAGTAACTTGTAAGTGGAATGTCTTACTACCTTTTCAACATGGAAAGACCAAGTGAAGCCCTAATAGCACGTTTCTGTTCAGCATAATTTCACACCGAAAGGCTCAGCGGACGGATTTCCAGAGAGATCCCCTTTATAAGATAAAACGTTTTCCTATCACACCTCTCTCTGCTTCTACACATACACACTTCTGTTGACTACAAATTCGTAAGAAAGTTAAGCAGAGGTTAAATACAATTCACGTTAGGCATACAATCATGCTGAAGCTCATACAATGTGTAAATAACAGTAAAAAGGAGAGACACGAAGTGTTTTGAAGGTGTGAGTTTGTTAAACAGAAACCTGCTTTTGCGGCTTTGCTTGGTCTTATTATGCTCCTGATTCTAACTCCTGAATATAGTTATTTCACACACTGCCTGTCACCAGGATTTGCTGCACGGCTGGTCTGGCACGCCAGAGCCCAGGCACTGACCCAAGATGACGAAAGTCCCCTGCCCCAGCCCAAAGGAGGCTGCTGCTGCCCTAGCTGAAGGAAATTGTTACTCGAAGCTCATTTTTCAAAGGACAATTTCCCTGCAGTAACAAAACAGCAGCCCGAGGTACGCAGGAAAGGAGCCGCAGCTTATTAAAGAGAGGAGCTGGGTTAGAGAGGCGGGAGGCTGGCTGCCGCCGCCTGCCCCACGGGAGGCAGCGGCTGATTTGACAAGTGGCTTGGGTCCAACCCCGGGAAAGGAAACAGGACAGTAAATTCGGCTCAGGCAACTCCTCTTCACCTCCCAGGCGACTGTTCTCGTTTGCTCATGAGAAAACACCCTCCTCTTACAGAAGACGGGAGCCTCAGGCTGGGAGAAGATGGCAGAGCTTCCCTTCCCTCCTACACCCCAGCACCGTGCTAAGCAGGGTTCCTGAAGCCTTCCTTATTTGAGGAGCTATAATTGTTCAAGCAAATCCTTCTCCCTCAGAAAAATCTTAAAACGCTTCCCGAACTGTACCTACCTCTGAAAAAAAAAACCTTCCAGTGCCACTAGCTTCCACAGAAAATGAAATAATCATTTGCTGGCTGCTAAGTGGTATGAGCTCTGAGATCAATTCTCACACCTAAGCCATCCTAACTGTGGCCCCTGCCAGGACAGCTGACTCCTCGAGGAGGATTTCGGGCAGTCGAACCTGGGTGGTACTCTTTCCTCTTACAGAGCATTACCTTTGGTGTGATGCTTAGGTAGGATGATTCGGTGGCATCCTTCAGGAAGGGGGGAGCAGCGAAATGTGGAGGCTTTGCGCTTTCACTGAAGTGTTCGTCGGCTCTCAACCCTCTAGAGGAGAGGAAAGCAGCAGTGCTGCGACTGTGGCTGCTCAGCTCCGAGAAATCCGAATCGCTTGCAGATGATTTCAAGTGGCCTCTGAACCTCGTTTCCAGATTCATCTGGGAGTCTTCGAACACCGAATCCTCATCGGAGAGCTGAAGTTTTTCGAGTTCTTTGTTAATTTTTTGAACATCAGCAACTGTTGTAGCTGCAGCGGGGTCGCTGTCAGATTTGGAGTATTCTGCACACAGATTGAGGATTGTCTCCAGCCGCTGTCGTTCCTAGTTTTAAAAAAGATAATAGCACTAAGCGTCACATGTGAACTAAAGTAAAGATGAAGTTAAAAAGCTTGCTGGATTTTTGAGGGGGTTTTGTTTTGGGTTTCTTTAGAGTGAAGGATTAAAGTCCTCCAGTTCCATGTATGTCTCTAGCACTTTGAAACAATAAAGAGATACACATAAATAAATTACAGTGCAAGATGAAGAATCAAAGTTAACATGGAAGAATAACTTAAAAAATTAAAAGTACATTTCACAGAAATGAATACCTACTTAAATAAGATGTCCTGTTTATCTTTCCAATGTAGAAAATGTTAATATTAATATTGTTTATTCAGGTTGTTGTAACCATACCCCATTTCTATGTACACATGTCCAGTGAGCTCACTGTATAAATCACCAGTTGTTCCACTTTACACTTACACTATATTCCTACCAAGCTGCAAAATATCGCACAGATTTTCCATGAACTCACTCATTACTGACTTTTTTGGATTTTCTGTTTTGTTAACTTTTATTCCCTTTTTTGGGAGAGAATTAGTCCACATTTTGAAAGAAACATTTTTAGGAGCATTAAGAGAAAAATGAGGCATCACATCTAAAATACAACAGATGTTAAATGTCCAGAAGTGAGGGGAATCTTTATTTACCAGTTAACTCAAATTTCCTATGGATTCATACCGATATTTCAAACTCAAGAATCTGAAAAACTGTGCCAGTTTGACCTGATGTGCTTCAAGTTGCTATAAACATTTAATTCCCGAAGGATTTCTAGATCTTTCTGATACTTTATAAAAAGTATCAGAAAGCTACATTTGTTTTATTTTACTGTATGCATAGCTGTATATGTATATGGTCCTGTAACCTCCATTTCAGATGACATTTTTTTCACCTCTTCATTTTTAAGAGGTAATGCTTTTATGGAAGTTTGTGTTTCTTTTGCTAAAGAAGAAAAATAATGTAAATAAAAAATTGCTTACCATAAGCCTATTGAAAATTCTGCTGGAAAAAAAAGACCATTGTGAGAGTTCCATGCTTGGCATTAATACCTGCACTAATGATCTCATTTCTGATTTCTAGGAAATCCTTCTTATTTTTAATAGTATTTAAAAAGAAAGCCAAAAAACCCAAATCCTCAGCCTCCTTCCTCAGGAACCACTCCAGACATATTCGCCTTCCAAGCTCTATCTGGCATTACATTTGCAAAGCAGCTATTTCTGACAGTCCTAACACTCCCTATGCCCGACAGCAAGTGATAACAAGGATCAGGCAAAACAGTTCGGGCAATGCATTGCCTGCCCTTTCCCTAGAGCAAGCCATTGGAGTTTTATGAAAATTTAACACTGGTTTACAAGCACACAGCTCTTTGTGCAGCTACCAGGAGATTACCCGGTTGTACGCACTACACGTTTACATCACCCCACATCACCCGCAGTTAAGAGCTGCATTTCTGAGCTGGAGAACCCATCTGAACCCATCCGTTTCCAAGCACTACCCAACCGAGAGCGCGTCACGAGACAGAAATTTTGCCTTCAGGTAGCTTATTCCCAGGTTCGCACTGCAGCTTTCCTCTGAAGCCTCCTGTAACAGCACTGGCAGAGACGAGCTGTTGAAATAATGAAGCCTGGGGCAGCTGCGGGGCAGCAACTGAAAGCTTCTATTTTCCACGAAATGGGTCCAGCAGATTGTGCAGACATCCTTCAACCCCAAATGATCGACATAATTATAACTCCCCAAAGCCTCGTTCCCTCCAGGCAACCACTGCCAGACCCTAAGCCTCTTCCCTTACCCCTCCAATGCCGCTATCCTCCCTCTTACTAAGTCTTTTGGCCACACAACCCAATTCCTAAAGCACTGTGCAAGTGCTGGCTGGGATTGCTGGTAATTATGCAGCTCTCCCCGTTGTGACGGCACAGGGCCTGGCCCTTCATACAGTCGTCGTAATGGTTATAGATGGGAAACACGACATCAGGACACAAAGTCCCATCTTTCCCTGCAACAACAGGGTATATCGGGTTGCCCCGTGCCAAGCTCCATCCCTTCAATAATAATAGGAAATGGCAAATTTCAAAGTGCAGCTGCTGTTCATCCTAGCCTAAGCGCTCAGGGAAGGGGCTCTCACTGCAAACCTGCCCTTTGCTGAGCAGTCAGGAAAAAACAAGGATTCTTTTTTCCCCCCAAGTCTCAGATGCTCAGGAAAGCTTAAAAATTGCAGGAAAACCTCTGCCAGTCTTCAAAAAATTCCTGATGAACTTTCAGACACACTACAGAAATACTGATACCTCTCACTTCTATTTTGACATGTGCTGAGAGGCTTACGGACAGGAAGCTCTGTGGTTATTTTATACACCCTATTCTCATCATTTCATCTTGGCCAACTCATTCCAGCTCCAGCACACCTGCATTTAACTGTTTCCAGCACAAATTTCTGAGTCAAGCAGCAAGCTAGGAAAGCACCCCTGTGATAAAAAGTGCAAAAGCAGTAGCACATGGAAAATCCAGTCAATAATTTTGCAAGAAATACCACACAAGTTATTTGTGACACTGAACACAGCAGAGGAAAAAAAAGGTATGCCAAAAGAAGGAAATTGGTTTAAAATTGGCTCTGGCAGAAGGGAGGGGTGTTGAATCAAGCCTTGTAAGCCTTTCAGTGTCTTTCCCCATAAAATGTTCTTTCTAACAGACTAAAACATCTCCATGTATTTTCTGTGGATCTCTTACCTGCTACAAGAAGGGGTACACAGGTCTCGTGCACTTTCTGCCTGAGCAGTTTCACCACTCCTGGCTTTGACAAAGCTGCACATCACCTATGGATGGCTGCAAATTTAGGTGCTGAAGGAGAAGGGTGGAAAAACAGGAGAACCACCCTCCTCTGTTATTGATTAACAATGACATTAAGAGGCAGGCCTGGCACACTGTAAACAAAAATATTCCAAAATAGCAGAGATAAATACCTCCCACTTTTTTAACAGCAGCCATGTCAGTGATTCCTGGATTTGTTCATCTGCTGCTTGTCACGTATATGAATTTTACAACTGCGTAGAGGTGATGCTATATTTAGATATCAAGGCAAGACTTGGTTAATCAGATGTTGCAAGCAGGAAGCTTTTTAGATAAGTGCCATTAGCAACTGGATAACCCCAGATTTCATTAAAAATACATATGCAGTCTATCCTTTGTGACCAACGCTAATGAGAATTATGGCTAGTCCGTGCAGCCAGGGCTCTCTTTGCCTGAAGAAGAAGCTGTTGCTCTTTTCAGCTACCAAAGAACAGCACTTTTCCACTGTTGCTTTTTAAAACCTCACAGGCAGGCAAACAACCACCTTCACAGCAAAAGCTTGGAGCAGCAGCTAGTCGAAAAGGATGGGGGGTAAAAAGGCAGACATACCAGGCAAGAGAGCAGCAGAAACTCCCCAAACTTTCTGTCTTACAAATACATTCAGTACCCCATGGACAAGAGGCAGGAGAAAGTCTTCTCTTTCCTCTGCATTTCTAAGGAGGTGGTGATTTCACGTCTGTCAGATACCGAGAAACTTATTTCAAAGTTAAACTTTAACTGGGTCTGAGAACAGCTCGCCAACTGTTCTTCCCCTTCCCTCCAGTTTGCACCAGTTTCTCACTCCAGCCTCATTTATTTCCTCATTTTCAGTCCTTGTTTTGCTATAGTTCAATCTTCTGGCTCTGAGGTTACCACTAACAGCACAGAATTCAGAAAAAGTGCCCATATTTCACGTCTGTCTCTTGCAGGCAGCCTTCCACAGCAGAGGCACCTGCACGGAGAAGTGCTGCAGAGACCACCTCAGCTCAGAGCAGAGGGCCGGCTGCAGGGACCAGGTTGGCATGCCTCGTCCTTATCTTCCCAGTACAGGCACAGAAGAACCAGACTGGTAAAAGCACAAGAGATCAGTGGCATGCAGTAGAGCCAGCCTCCAGAGAGAAACTGAGCAGACGACTTTCTGCAGAATTAGCTCCTCTATCTGCAGGCACGTATTCGGCTCCTGAGGAAATGCCATCAGCTTCCAAAATAACAGCGTTGTTCAGACCAGTGCCCTTTTGCCCCTACAGTACCTATGCAGAGGCTCCTTTTCAAATCATGCTGAGGGCAGGAGCCTGAAGACTAGAGCTCCAGTGCAGTACTTAAGTTCTGTAAATGAGAACAGTTCTCCTGAAATTGATTTCTTCCTGGCACATAATGTTCATTTGCATAAAACATATAGCTGCAAAAATTAAGTATATGTAACCCACACTTTGGATTATTAAAGATCTCACAGAAATGTTTTGAAACACAATTAAAACTGAATGTTCCTGAAAATTTACTGAGTTGTCAGTATTAGTTATGTTGGGGGGGGGGTGTTATCCTATTATAGGGCACTTGTTCCTATACCATACTAAATTGATGTTAAGTAGCTATTCTGTAACACTACAGAGACTGTCAAATGCTAGTGGTGGGAAAAATTACCTTGATCCAGCCTTTGTCTACTTGGCTGGGGTTTCTGTAAGAGGTAAGTCACTTACACTTTTACATACAGCTTGGGTACTTTATGTTTAAAGGGTCTATAAAAAGACAGAGTGCCAATATAAATTTATAAAACATGCATATGAAGTTTTTCCAAGCTGTATGGAAGATTTACATAAGCTCTATTAACCATAATTTTAAAGCAGTATCACCTTGAAAATTCCAAAATATTTTCATTTCATTTTCCTCTCGCATGAACACATCTTACTAAATTGTAATGCATCAGTGCAAACCAGGCACAGAGATATTCTGTATTATTTCCTACCTGCTGAATAAACTTAATGAAATTCAATACTTCTCTGACTGTGAAAAAGTGGACAATGGAATAAGCTCCTTGAAATTTATTATTGATCGTTCAGGCATCGGTCATATAAGCTGAAATCTCTCCCAGAACAATTCCTGCATCTAGTAAAACTTCATTAACAAGCATCGTACAACATCCATACAGACAGCTGGACTATGCAAGGTACCACGCAGATACTACACATGTAATTTTTAAGCACCTACCACCATCTAGAGGAAATACATTGTACTGCCTAAAATCTAGCTGTAGAAAAAATCAAGTTCAGTGCTATTCAAATGAGCAGGTACCAAGAAGGGGCAGGCAACTCAGGAGGACTACGAGGATGTTGTAAGGTTATGCAAGAAGAAAATTAGAAGGGCCAAAGCCCAACTAGAGCTTAATCTGGCTACTGCCGTAAAAGACATGAAAAATGTTTCTATAAATACATTAGCAACAAAAGGAAGGCTAAGGAGAATCTCCATCCTTTATTGGATGGAGGGGGAAACACAGTGACAAAGGATGAGGAAAAAGCTGAGGTACTGAATGCCGCCTTCGCCTCAGTCTTTAATAGTACGACCAGTTGTTCTCAAGGTACCCAGCCCCCTGAGCTGGAAGACAGAGACAGGGAGCAGAATGAAGCCCCCACAATCCAAGGGGAAATGATTAGTGACCTGCTACACCACTTAGACACACACAAGTCTATGGGGACACCAAGTTGGGCGGGAGTGTGGATCTGCTCGAAGGTAGGAAGGCTCTACAGAGGGATCTGGACAGGCCAGATCCACGGGCTGAGGCCAACTGTATGGGGTTCAACAAGGCCAAGTGCCGGGTCCTGCACTTGGGTCACGGCAACCCCATGGAGCGCTACAGGCTTGGGGAAGAGTGGCTGGAAAGCTGCCCAGCAGAGAAAGACCTGGGGGTGCTGGTTGACAGCCGGCTGAATATGAGCCAGCAGTGTGCCCAGGTGGCCAAGAAGGCCAACGGCATCCTGGCCTGTATCAGAAATAGTGTGGCCAGCAGGAGCAGGGAGGTGGTTGTCCCCCTGTACTGGGCACTGGTGAGGCCGCACCTCGAGTCCTGTGTTCAGTTTTGGGCCCCTCACTGCAGGAAAGACATTGGGGTGCTGGAGTGTGTCCAGAGAAGGGCAACCAAGTTGGTGAGGGGCCTGGAGCACAAGTCTGATGAGGAGCGGCTGAGGGAGCTGGGGCTGTTTAGCCTGGAGAAGAGGAGGCTGAGGGGAGACCTTATCGCTCTCTACAATTGCCTGAAGGGGGGTTGTAGTGAGGTGGGTGCTGGTCTCTTCTGCCAGGTGGCTGGAGACAGGACAAAACGAAATGACCTCAAGTTACGGCACGGGAGGTTTAGATTGGATATTAGGAAAAATTTCTTCACCGGAAGGGTTGTCCAGCATTGGAACAGGCTGCCCAGGGAAGCAGTGGAGTCACCATCCCTGAAGGTATTTAAAAGACATGTAGATGTGGTGCTCAGTGACATGGTTTAGTGGTGGACTTGGCAGTGCTAGGTTAACGGTTGGACTCGATGATCTTAAAGGTCTTTTCCAGCCTAAACGATTCTATGATCTAGAAAAACAGATGGCCTTAATATCTACCCGACTATGTCGTCTGTGCTGTTCCACCCCCGACCTCCCCCTGGACTGAAGAGAAAGATTGCCTTTCAGTTCCAGCAACTACCAAAGTTGGGCTTTTATCTCAGAGTGAGATTTCCTCTTTAAAAAAAATAAATAAAATTCAATAGCCAACTGAATCTCACTGAATATCCTTGGCTCACAGTGATAAATTTTTTCCTTGTTTATAAGGCTCCTGGGCTAGCTTCAGCAATAGCTAACCCTGACTTCTACTTGCGTAAAGCTTGTATAAACATCCCTATGCCAAGATGCAGTCTCTGGTCAGCTGGGCTGGAGAGGAAGCAGAAGCAGATTGTGACCCACCAGCCTGCAACCTAGTGCCATCCCACCTGCTCCCACAGCCCACCAGTCCCCAGTGCCAGCAACGGGAACTCCGGTTCCTCCCGCTCCTCAGGTCGCAGAGGAACAGGCTGGCAAAACAGAAGTGGCACCAGTCTTCAGCTAGTTTGGGTGAACCCAGCCGTGAAAGGCAAATCAAAAGAGACAAGGAGAAACACCAAATCCTACACAAGTACATACATGTCTTTTCTGTTTGGTGCATGGGAACAAATTAAAACTCAGACATATAAATAATTAAAAAAAAAAAAACTGCAATGCTTATTTTCACTATTTGTGCCATTTTTTTTTTAATTGTCTGTTTATTTCTTTGGGCAATGACAGCAGATCATTTTGTTTCATACACAGGCCGTAGCAGCGGCTCAAAATGCAAACTTCCAGAGGAGCCTCTGTCACTTAAAAAGCAAACTAGGCACAAGTAAAACTCATAGAATAATTTATATGGAAAAGAAAAGAAAAAAAAGTGAAAGTAAATACAGGAGACCAAGGACAGATACTAAGTCAGATTACAATGTCTGCATAGATTTTACTAAAAAGAAGTCCAGAAGTTAATAGCAGCTATCAAATGCAATACCCTAAAACTGCTCTGTGCCACCAGGATAGATACAGGGGCAGTGCTGGTGCAAAGATGCTCTCCACTTCATATCTGGGCCATAGAGCAGTCTAATCCTCTAAAAAGGAGGCTTATGTTTCTGATGAAGTTCTCTAAGTGGTCCTACATTTTTCTTCCGCCTACCTTGCTTCAAAAACACAGTATGAAAAGAGTGTCCCTTGTGCACAGAGGGACTACGTCTCCCTTTCTATTTACCTACCAGCACTCAATCTGAGCTTTTCCTTAGCACTGAAAACCCAAAGAACGCAGTTTTGCTATCCATGGGTGCTTGTTTAGTTGGGTTTTTTTATTCACACCTTCCCCCACCCCCAAAAATAGAAAGACCTGAGCAGACCTGGATCTCTAACCTTTGTCCAACTCACGGTACACAAGGTCAGACAAAACTGTTCTTTGGAAGCTCAGGCTGCATATATAAATACCCTGTTTGGATAGACCCATGACTAGATCCACACAGAAGGACAAAAAGAACACAAAACCAAAACAGGACAGGCCCTTATGTACAAAGAGCTGATGTGTGGATTTTTTATTTTTTTTTTAACATATTCCTTCTTCTCAGAGATCTAAAAAACTATTTATGGCATTTTTCAGAATCTCAAATCATTGGAAGGAGGCAGTCTCCTGATACTCAACATTTCCACCAGGTAGCTCTAACAAGGGAAAAAAAAAAAAATATCGAGTGAGATCCTGAACAGAAGATGAACTCAAGCAAGAGGAAGTTCCTTCATGTTCAAATTAGGTGCAACACACAAAGCATCATCTTTTTTCAAAAACTTTAACATGGTCAGAAAAACAGTACACAAATTCTCTTTTTCATGAATCAGGACTTGAAGGAAGTATTGTCTGGCAAGAAAAGAAATTGTGTGTGTGTAGAAATGTAGTCATTACATCCAAATATAAAACCAGAACAATTTTTAGCATTACTGATTACTGAAACAACCCCATATCTTCCATCCCTCACCACAAAAAAAACAAAACCCAAACCCAAAAAGCTGTTCTCTTTGAAATATAAACACGCTCTACTACGTTGTCTTTTATGACTGATTATCTCAGGTTTTACAGCATGACTGTCTGGAAAACCCTCTGATAAGACGCAAACGCCACTTTGCACACACAAAACACCAGGACTAGGGAGAACGGAGATTTCCAAAAGGAGTGGAGGAACGGCAGGCAGAGACAGCAAGAAGAGAGAGAAATAACCCGCCAGCATTTCTGCTGACGCTTCCCACTTTTGCGAGCGTAAAAACCTTTCCTAAGCTGCCCAGTCACCTCCACTGGCAGCTGGCCCTCCTCACCCCAGGGAGCCTGGCCCCTTCTCCCAAGAAGCCACGGCTCCAAGGCGAGCTGGCAGAGGTTTTGCGGGGCAAAGCAGGGCAGGGGCATGCACGCCCTGCCACTGGACTCTACAGCCCTGCCTCTAAGCAGGCAAACCAACCGCCTGTATCCTATAGACTACAGCGCCAAGCGGATTAGGGATGAAAAGGCAGGCTCCTGCCCGCCTAGGTTTCTACATGGATGGTAACATCAGTCCAGTATGAATGCATGTTAATAGGGTCAGAGACTTGTAGCTGCTGAGAAAACTTTTTTCAAAGAAATACTAAGTATCCTTTCAGAGACAGTTTCAATAAGAAACTGCTTCAACCATCTTTGTGCGTTCTGAAGACCTTTTTTTTCCTACCCAAAAGTTGTTTCAGTAATACATAAATTACATTTGACTACCAAGTTTAATCCCGAGCTGAAGCAGTGTGCACTGCTTTACATTGAATAGAGACAAAGAGAGAAACTCTGTCCCACTCTGCTACTCTCCATTTTGGAAGGGGGAGAAGCAAGGAGACCCATATTTTAATGAAAATACTCAGAACCACAACCAAGCAGAGAAAGCTCTGATGATGGATGTTGAACCCACACCAATGTATACCTGACTCCACAGCACACACAGCTTATAGCAGTCTCAATTTTTTTACCCACTTACCCACAAAACAGTGCCATCATCTAAAACAAGAAGTGCTGGATCCCTGCAGTGCAATTTGTGGGTTTTATGTATGTAGACATTTTAACAGAGCCCGCAGGATGACTGAAGGCAATTTACATGGGTTCCAACATTTTTTTAGGATGGCTGAATGGTACTGTCCACCCGAGCTGTTACAGCAGCACGCTATTTAAGCATTACCTTCACAGACTGCAATAATAGAAGGCACGTGAAACAGGTAACATTTGAATTTCAAAACATGGCAGCTTATGCTTTGCTGTACCCTCCTGATGGCTAGATCTGGGATGGACATACCGCAAATGCTAACCACCAAGAAAAACTAAAGGAAGAGAAAAAATTACCAGCCGTTCCATCTCCTGCTCCCTAAGCCGCTCTTCCCTCTGCCTCCTGTGATAGTCCATGAGGTCTTCTCTTCCTGAAATGGAGCTAATGCTGTTCTTCCGCTCTCGCATGGACGTTTGCAGTGAGTTTGGCGTCTGTCTGTAACTTTCCAGATCTGGGTCGTCAAGTTCCATGGAACTGGTGGAAAGGTTTCTTCGGACAGAGAAAGACCTGTCAAAATCCACTGGGGAGAAAGAACTACTAGGACTTGTTCCTGAGAGTCCAAGTCTATCGAAATCATCGGAAAGATATGGGGAAGAAGGTGCCAAAAGCATCTTTTTAGCAATTCGAGGGCTTGCAGGAACACTAAGAGTTGAACTGACGTAGGGATTATTCCCAGAGACAGAGTTGGCATGTGGTGAAACCCCTGAGCTGCAAGAAGAAAAATTCAGGTAATTATCAGCATCTAAAGCATTCTGAGGTAGATCTTTTTCTCCGATTTTTTTCCTTTTAGTATTACCCAGAGAGCTTCTGGGAGGCAAACTTAATGGCACCAGCTGGCTTTCTGTTGATTTATAAAGTCTGGGTAGGGAACGACTGTACATTCCCATATGACTTAGAGATCCACCAGAGTATTTCCTAGGCCGTGAACCCAGAGTGTCCATCACCACATCCTTGTGCTTAACTGGTTTTATGTGAAGGGCCAGGCTGTCTTCAATATTCATCCTCCTGCCCTGCTTTGGGCTAGAAGGCATGCTGGCCGCCCCCGAATTGCTAGCAGGTGAAAGCATCAGTTCGTTCCCCGAGCTTCCATTCCACATTGTCAGAAGAGAGCCCGAGATCTTCTTTGTCTCCAGCATTCCTGGGAAGTAGACGTTGTCATACGATTTGTTTTTCTGACTGTACTTTGAGTAGTGAAACTTATCCATGTGTCCAAGGGATTTTTCATTTTCTCTGCCGGTATGAATATCAAAGTCTGTCCTTCCTAAACTGTACCCGCTGAGGGATGGAGACGTGCCTGATACAGAACCCAAATGCTTTACAGAGGTGCTTTTATCTGGAAGATATGGGCTTTCACAGGGGAACTGCTTGCCTCCTTGAATTTTGGTAATAGAGTGTGTATTTTTAACACTGGAGGAAGGATTAGGTTTAACTGGCATAGGTTGTGAAAGGGTTAAATACGAGCCAGCATAGTCCCCGTTTGTTTTAAATTTGAGACTTGATGAATATTTCTTCGGGTTGAGGTTTTCCATAATATCCTGGAGGCCATTTTCAAGGGAATTTGCCACAGAACCCTTTCCCAAACTAGCATTTTGTAATTCCATCTGGTTTTGTGTGTGGCTATACTCTGCCATAATCTTACTGGAATCTGTAAGGAAGAGAAAACAAGAAAAAAAAGTTTTTAGCAAGTAAGCAGCCTCTTGCATGTGCATGCCTGCACATTAACTTGAAAAGAACACATTTTGTAATAATTACTGTGCTTGTAATAAATGTGGGTAGAGGGATATCGCCAAATTCATCCTACAAATCAGCAACACAGTTGGAAAGAGGCTAGACCCTTTCTTTGGTGTCCTATCCATTGCATGATTCTATGGCTCAGCCTTTATAATCCTGAGCCTCCTAAGATGTCCATGAAGTAAGGAAGCATTAGTGTCCTGATGTTTTACAGCTGAGGAACTGAGGTGCAGGGAGAAGATGCAAAGCAGACAGCAAGGTAAGGAACTGAGCGCAGGTCTCCCAGGGCTCAGGACACAGAACATAGGATACTGCTCTGGACCACCTCTTCTTTTAACCTGTGCAGCTAGTGCATCCAAGCCCCAGTACACTAAATGAGCTCAATTCAAATTTGTCACCTTTCTGCTTACTCTGTGAATTGTCATGCAAAGCTTCATGGAAAAGTACAAAACGGAGGCCCTTTTTTCAAGGTGTTTCAGCTCAGTGTTCTTAAAATACAAAGCTGTAACTACATCTGCAAAGGGCACTTTAGTGAAAAGATAGTCTTAAGAAGTATAATGCTAAGCTCCATGACTTCATTCAAAACAACAACAAAAACACATGACCATTAAAGACACTGACGGGGTTTAAGGTTCCAGGTCCCGACGCTTGTTCAGAATTATCATTTATATTCTGGAAGAGGACACCGACCGAAAAAGCCTTTGCTGTGGTGGATGTTACTGTTCAACAACGTGTCAAGCTCCAGCCTACAGTTCTGAGCCCCAGTTTGCCGAAAGCAACGAAAGAAATTCAGCTCCTGACAGTGTCAGTCACTGCCAGAGATAAACAGGACCCCCAGCAGGCCACACTTAGACCTCAGCTGATGTAGAAATGGCACCATTAACATTTACAGCAGCTCCTTGGATGTGCTAGGCTGTGCTTTGAGTTAATAAAGCACTCTTCAGTGTCAGTTCCTGCAGTGCCAGTGAGTATTGCTTCTGAAAATAAGGGTAATTTCTGGGATTTACTCTTGACTCAGTCACATTTCACCTGTGACTTCAGCCACCTCATGAGAAACCTAATTTCAGCTTGTCACTCGGCAGGAAAACCTAACATCCAAATGTGTTAAGTGCCTTTAAAATCCTTAGCGGCAATACTTTAATCCTCTTCCAAGTACCACTTCAGACAATTATATGAACTTAGACACAAAATGGATTCCCACCCCCCACCAGAGCTTATACGATCTGGTTTCATCGAGGACCGCTAAGTTCAGCTATCTAGTCAAAGGTGGCAATACATTCTTTGAGCAGGTCCTCATTTCTGGGACCTTCCTTGCTAACAAGGCAAAAAACCCTGGAATTCATTACTGTCCAGGGCATCATTCAATAGACCTCTGTTGCACAGGCTTCCTCCACGCAAACTGTGGTAAGTCTAAGTGCATAACAAGACATTCTCCTCAATTCTTAAGGAACAAACCCATAAGTTTAAGAACAAAGGTAACCATCATTAATTATGTAATTGAATAGGCAGAAGATAAATAGGAGGCAGCATCGGGGGGAGGGGGAGACCAAAAAAAAAAAAAAACAAAAAAGAAAAAACCAAACCCCACCAAAACCCAAACACCGTCTTGAGCATAGTGGACCTGGCTAAGCATGTGTTAAACACAAGCTCTGGTAGTCTCCAAAAACATTAACTTGCAGCTTCAAAACCAAGCCTCAGGTTTACTACTACACAGAATTTAATATTTTTATTCTGACTGATTTTTTTTCCTGTAGTTTTAACATGTTTGTTATAATGATACAACTAAGTTGCCTTTGAACCAGTAAGTTCACAGAACTCTGTCAGACCATCACCACTGAGCAGTGAAACTGCAGTTTCTTATAATTTGACATTTTTCTTGACATTTTTTAGCTATTTTTCACAATTTTTGATCAACAGCAATGATGAAGTCCAAATGAACAAAAGCAGGAACGTGACACACGTTCAACAGAACTCTTGTCGGGACAAGACAAAATCATCTGGAAAAGATCAAGCATTCATCATATTAGTGGTGTTATAAGGAAGAAGAACAAGATTTAAAAGTTATTTAAGAGCACAGATATAAAGCACAATGTGTACGCCTTGTATATGTAACTTTCCATTGTGGAACGGAACCTTATTTCCATCCTCGTCTCTCCTTCTCCTTCCCTCTTCCAAACCTCTCTTAAAATTGAAAGCTAATCTCATATCAAAATTGCACCATCCAAATCATAACTTGAATACAGCTGAAGTTCAAATGTTTTTGCATAAATTCCACTGGCTCCCATACAAACAGCTTAGCAGACACATTAATGGGACATTAATAATTGCTTATTACTCCCTTGTAACACCAGCAGGGCACATGTAATCCTACAAAGACTGGATGCTTTTGCCAAAAAACAAGTTAGCTCACGGAAACTTTCAGGCCTGTTCACCACAGCAATGAAGCGTTCATTGTACTTGAAATCCAAGCAAGTACAGTAAGAGTAAGAAAAGGTCACGATACCTTCATGTAGCCACTCGGATTCAACTTTTCTCTACCATACCTTATGCCAGTTCTGCGTTTTTGGTTCCAGCACCACAGTGCCCGCAATCATACGGTTAAATCCCAACTGGACGACAGCACGTGTTTAGCTGAACCATAGCTGCTTCCCACAAACCAGATCGTGTTTGTTTTGTTTATTTTTAGGGTAATGTTTGGGATGAGACTTTACAAATATGCCAGGATGCGTTACACATCCTGGCTGATGCTGCCTTCACATGCAGCTATAGGGACTGAGGCTGGGAGCTCCGGCACGTGGCGTGTCCTAAACCCATCCTGCATCCAGGTCAGCCCCAGCTTTCGCTTAGTAAGGCTCCTCTGTTTAGCAAAGTATTTGCTGCCTGGAGCTATACAGAAGGAAATTCTTCCATTTTTTTAAATTTTCTTTCTTTTCGCCTCATTCCTTTTCTTCCATTCCGGAGTTGTTTAGCTGGGGGTCACCGATAGGCATTAAACTGATGGGGGAGGGTTGGCTGTCTGCAGCATATCCAGCTGTGGCCTTATTTTGGCTGGTAAATGGAGTTAGACACAGAATAAGAACAAAGCGCTGATCTTATCTATGTGTCAGGAGAATTAAAGGACCAAAATCAATAACAAATTCTAGAAGATCTCAGTACATTTACAAACAAACTTCATTTTTATTAATTGATTACCTGATCCAACATTCTGAAAGGAGGAGAGGTTACTTCTGTTTGGCATCATATTCGTCTTCCACAGGATGGTTAACACAACGCTAATTTGAGTGAACCAGATAAATTTTGACCTGCAAATAAAGTAACAAAAGAAAAAAATGTTGTGTTAAGAAGTGTATTCTGAGAATATTTTTTAAGTGTATAATATAGAGCATAATTGGGTTTTCTTATGGTAAAATTTCCAGAGACAACTCAAACAGAAATACGTTAAAAGATATTTGGAAAGAACACTCCATGTTTAATGTGGAGACTATGGAAAAAAACCTGTTTGCAGTTGTTTTATAAGCTTAAAAGTCCATATAATTTGATTTGATAATCAGCTATTATCTAAGATCTTGACTCTGTGCAGGCAGTTACTAGTCACAGCTCCCGAGTTTTGTCTGTGATCCTGTGGCTTGCTTAAGAAATCATTGCGAGGTTGGACTTTTCTGCTGAAGATTTTATTTTTGAAAGCCCATAGCCCAATTTCAGCCCACACAACACCAGCATCCTGCAATCAGAAAGAAACCTATGCAACAACAGGTATGCGATCCAAAACACAGAAACTGCTTTGGCATGCAACGATTTCCGAGGTTCCAAAGAAGCCAGACCAGGAATGCAGAGATTCTTTAAAGTTTATTAAAAAAAAAATAATAATTTATATGGCTACAAGAGAGACTTGGCTTAAAAGAAAAGTGAAAGTTAAATCCCAGCCACTAAAGACTAAAATTAAATCTAAATCCAAATAGAAGATCTCTAGTGAGCTTCCTTATTAAAAGATTTTTTTTTTTTATACACACATGTTTGTAAAAGGTTGACAAAAAAGCTTTAAAAAAAATCGCATCGAGTGACAAAATTAATGGTGACCATCTGTAGGTCCTCTGGGCTTTAACTCTGGACAAGCAAATAGAAACGCGGCAGAAAAACAAGTGAAGAATGGAGACAGATGTCTGGGCTGTCTAGAGACGAGTCACCTATTTAATTAACCGCAGTCGTCACAGCCGCAACCGTTTCAGGTCTCTGTTGCACAGACTTTTCGCGCCATGCTTTGTCACACTCTTCTTCTGGGAGGACAGCCCTGGGCGAAGGGAGCTGACTGCTAATCCCTGCAGAGGGACGCTCCTTCACCATGACCTCTGGCCTCTCCCTCACCCACGGGGGGCCAGGTCCTGTCCCTCCGCCCTGCTCCCCCAGGAATCCCCCTGCCCTGGTCTCACTTCGCAGTGCCTTTTCTTCCTCTGCAGAGGTCATGTTTCACCCCTAAGGAGAGAGTTTCCACCCCATCGGGCACCTCTCCCCCCCTCACAGTGAGAGGTGGGCTTCACCCTGACAGCCTCCTCCAAGAGCACGCAATCTACCATTCCCCAAAAACGGTGCTGCCCTCCAAGGGGCCAGGGTGAGGAAGGAGACCCTCAGAGCGCCATACGTACCTCCTAGGGGGGACTCACCCACCCCGCCCACCCTCTCCAGCACCACAGGAGTGGAGTTCTCCAGAGCAGATGGTGGGAAACAGCCTGGACAGCAGATAGCTTTTCAACCCCAGTTTCATGCTCAACAGGTTATTTTGTGGACATAAAACATTCACTGTCCTTTTCACCTTACTGGGTCTTCCACCCCATGGAGAGACTCCTTCCCTAATTCCTTCCAGCTTGCCTCTCATCCTCCAAACTCGAAACCTGTGTAGCATCCCAGGTGCCTTCCTTGCCAGGAGTGGGGCTGGGGGGCTGCCTGCGGACCCCCCGGCAGGGCTGCGGCCAACAGGCACCTCATCCCCGCAAGAGTTAACAGCGGCTCTCCCGCTTGTCGAACTGGCTCTCTGCCTTTTGCCTGCCTACGGAACACGAAGGACTGGGACAGAAATCCTGTTAAAACGGCCACTATGTTGCCGTCTTGGCATATCGCTTGTGTAATCTCTATTAAAAATACTGTACTTCAAGCCCAGAGCTCCCCAGAAAAGAACGAAGAATTTAACTTTTCGGGACATGTTCAGCTTGACACAGAAAACTAGTGACTCTCAACATTTCAGACTGTTCTGTAACAAAAGTATAATTTTATCATCAAACAGAAAACTAAAATAGGGACAACTTGGAATTAAAAGACAGAAGGAAGGGTTCCTTTGAAACAAAGGAAAAGGTATAATTGGATTTCCTGTGTCTCTAACATTGCTGCTTTATGGTTAAAATCATTGGTAAGATCACCAAAAAACCCATCCTTTCTATCTCATAAGATGATGGCTACCACTTAATCAATGTGACAAACATTAAGGAGAGAAGAGCTGAGAGGGAAGGGTTTCTATGTAATTGAAAATTCAATCTTCAGTCCAGCTTGGTGAATACCTGGATTTGCTAATAGCCAAAAGGAAAAATGTCTTTAAGATGGTTTCAGTTCATGTTTGAGAACTCATTACACGTCTCGGACAATGAGAGATCAGAGAAGTCGTCACCTAGCAATAATTGGATTTTGGGGGGGGAAGAACTTTCTAAAACTCTCCACTGTGACCATAAACAAGAAACAATTAATGAATTAATGAGCTAAGCAAATGAACAGCTCAAAATCCACAGTTTATCTGCTCTGATGAAATCATATTCTTTCAGATGAGGGTTATGCAGGGCCTCATCCAACAACCAGCAAGGCTGACTCTCGTTACAGAGCACATGCCACACTCTGTCTCGGCTGGAACGAAGCAAAATGCTTTCATCTGGGATTTATAAAGTCATCTGAAGTGAATGTATACAGCATTACCAATCATGTTTCATCTCTACAGTGCCCAGGCCAAATTAAGTTTTGTTTCACTAACAACCAGAAGAAACAGTGATTCACGACTCAAACAGGCGGCGAGTCAAACAAAGGATTCCGGTTTTAAGATATTATAACACAGGGTGGCTTAACAGCAAAACCTCCTTTCCCTTGGCGTAGGAGCCTAGAGCTACAGCTCAGCCATGCTGCAGGTCCAGCTCTACCCAGTGTTCAGGCCATAGATTTAGGGTCACGTTTTCTCAGCACATAGTTTCTTGCCCCTTCCTTTACTTCTGCCTGGGCTGATACCCACCTCCCTTTAGCAGAGTCTGCTGTGGCACCCACTTTGCTCTTACATTACCAACCAAGTGGGTTGCAGTGCCTCAGGCATTGCTAAAGTGCTCCTTTGGCTGAAAATAAACAGTCAATTTTAAAGAAAGCTATCAAATTTGGCCATCTCTCCTTTAAGGCTTTTCTGCTCTTCATTGTTTCTTCATTTTCAGTTTCTCACAAAACATTACCAGTGGCTCCTGCCAGCTCCTGTCCCCTCTCCTGTCCCTGACACTCCTCTTCAGAAACTCTAGCAGTGTACAGCAACCCATGGAAAACAGATGAAACGCCAAGGGATGAAGAGTGAGGACAAAAACCCATCACTGCCACCATCCACACAACACCATTACACTTTAGTTTGTTCTGAAACAAGAAGGTTTTCAAATGATTAGGGTCTGTTTCAACCGTTCCAATAAAACGCACACTGTTTTGGAAACAAGAAAACCTCTTAAATGTTGACACCCTGAACAAAATTTGGTGAATGACTGCTGATGGCTTTGGTGCCTGGAGATTTAACTTTCCCACGGTTTAGCACACCTACGTGCATAAATGGACTGCTCCATTACCAAGTTGGTTTACCTTTTTCCTGCATAATCAGAGGACAATGTACTTGCTCCTGATTAAATCAAGCCTGGTTTTTTTCCCCAACTTACTTTGCTTATTTACAAACAGAAGTCTTGATAGGCTCAAACTGATGGGAAAGTAAAACTCACCAGGATCTATAGTTTACCTCCAAAAGCAGTTAAGTGTAAATCCATCTTTCCCCAACCCCTTAAAGCCTACTGTTAAACCAAAACAATATATTCACAGAAAGGCACCTGCATAATTTGGTGGAGATTCTGTACCCATAAACCAGTGAATGGACACATCCTTAAGAGAAAGCACAGCCAGCTCGGCCAAAAACTGGGCAACTCCGCAAGGCTGTTATCTAAAGGTCGCCTTAAACATCCTTCTTCATTTCCTCCTCCTCCTCCCCCACAACACAATATACTAGACCCTAATCTACAGCTAATTTCCTGCCAGCACAGCCCTGAAATCTGCTCATTCCCTGGCTTTTCATGATATAGGTCCTGCAATACACTGTTCCCCGCAGTGCAAGTGAGCATAAGGTCTGGTTACAGGCATAGGGTGTTTTAGCTCCCAAAGCTCACAGCTTGGCACCTTCACCAACACTAAAGAAATTAAAAATCAAATATCTGTGAATCAGATTTAACTAAGTCACTCCCTTGTAATCCTGCAGGTTTCCGATGTGGAAAAGGGAGCGGCAGAGGAAGTCGCTCTTACAGCTTATCTCTTCCTCTGAGAAATTATCGTGTTGGATATTGGAGAAGGAGCAGAAAAAGGGCAATGCAACAACAACAGAAAACACCCTAAATAACTTAATTCCCTTCATAAACCACATCTATTTTACTGGAATAACTACCCCAAATACTCAAAAAATTGCACCTAAATATGACATTTTAAATTATTCTGTCCTACTATATAAACATGATTCTCTCCTACTTGATAAGGATCGATGTTGTAGGCACTGTCACATCAACTGCTCTTCCTAGTAGGTGGATGTAATCATTTTAATCAGGTCATGACAACTGACAATTTTAAATGCACATCAAAATGAAAACATTCATTACCATGTAAATACCACAGTTTGGTGAGTACAAATTGAGATTTAATCCATTGACATGAGACGCTGACTGCTGAGTGTGTCCAAACAAAAGTGACAGTGAAAATGTTGAAACTTTATGACTTTTGTGCCATAATAGCTACTCTTACCTGAAATTGAAACTGATTTCAACTTCAATGAATCTAATCTCATTCCTATGCATTTGGTAGCACAGGAGAGTAGACCACCTACTCAAACCGCATTATTTTAGTAGACATCACTGCTGCCTCCTTATTTTGCAGTCACACAAACCACCGTTTCATCTTGACAAGTTCACTGAGAAAAGTTGAGGTGAGAAGGAGAGTTAATTCTTTTCTGCCCAAACAAAAGCCACCAACAGATAGAAATGTATTAGAAGAGATTTCTGTTAAAACAATGAACTCCTTTCTTCATGCAGAAAACCAGGGATGGCATGGGACAACCAACCTCAAGTCATACTCCTCTTCTCTATCTTGGTACCCTTCTGGCAGTTAAGCTTAAAAGTCGGTTATCTGACCCAATGACTGATTCATCCCACGTCAGTAATGACGAGCTCACCGGTATTATTCTGACACTATTTCTTTAACTCCTTTCCTATTGAAAATTTGAGCATGCTCAAAAGATTTGCAAATCAAGACTTAAAAAATTCACACTGACACGGCAAACAGAAAGCTCTGCTGGTAGCTGGTGGACTGTGATTGCTTATATCTCATTGTCCAGACTAACAAAACCCAAAACAAACACCACAGCTGATGTAGTAATAAATGTACATAAATATTCTAGACCAATATAATTCTCACTCCTGAAGCCCAGAAAATGCAGACTTTATTCATCTAAAATTGAAGGAAGGCGGCTGAGTGAAAAACAATTATGAATCCAAATTCATACTGTACAGGAGCAGAAATTCTCACTGTACGAGAGCAGAAAGACCCTAAAGAAAAGTTTCTCCTTTCCCATCCTACCTGACATGATAAACTTGCCTCTAGGATGCCCCTAACAAATTCAATGAGAACTTGCCATACACAGCAGGTAGGTAAGTCCCCCAAAATCTAAGCAGCTAGAAAAACTAATCAGAACAGCTTCAAAGATCATCTACCCCCCCCTTTTTTTTTTTTGCTTTCTTGGATGTCCTTACCATTTTTTTCCCCGTCTATTGCATTTTCCCACTCTCTCATGATCTGCTTTCCTCTGTGCTGATTTCTTTCACTGCCACTTTGTGCCTGTCACTTCCTTTCGTTAATCAGTTCCCTCCAGTGCCCACTTAATCTGACAGTTTCTGTCTCTCTTATTTCATTTGTCCATTTCTCCTCAATTTGCCTCCTTCCTGAGATGCTTGCCCCATATTTCCAAACGTCCCTTCTAGCTCTTTAACGCTTCTTCATTTTCCAGCACTCTCAGGGCAGCGAGCATGCCCCCAGACTAAATGCTTCTCATCACACTTGCTTGGCAAACCACATCGTGACAGCGACAGCTCAAGTGGCGTCCGCCGCGGCTGCTGTGCTACCAAGCCATGGGTCTGCCTGCACAAATACAGGGCAGCCTTTACCTGCAAGTCCCAGGACTGCGTTCCCTCAGGCGAGGAATACAGGTACTATACCTGCAGTTACACCATTTAATATAATTAAGGAAGTTAATTAAAATGGTTCCCTTAAAAACCGATCCCACCTGCATGAGATTTGAGTAAGAAAAAACAAGCCTGGTCACATTTATAGAGTTCATTCCTATATTGCAGTCTCTGGAGGACCTTCTACAGGGGAAAACTCCCCTTGGATTTCCCTGGCATCTTGGATATGCCCCACTGGTCTAAAACAAAGCCTAAATGAACAGCATCTGCTCTGAACACACAAAACAGGGCATCGTCTTGTATCTGTTTAGTTGATTCAATGGGAAGCACTGTTTGCTATACTAGCAGTTACTACACATCAGAATTAACTGTTTAACAACTGAAAATGGAGAGAATACACTCTGCGTGCAGCGAACACAGCATTAATTCCTTCATAAACAATCATCAGCACTTCCCCCCACCCACTTCCATTATTTAAGCTTTTCTCTGGATCTTCAAGTGGAAAAAGACAGACAAAATCTTCCCATCCAAACCCCTTTAGTCTGTCTGATCCAACTCCAGCCTCAAGGTGGACCTGCAATCTTTACTTCACCCATCCTCTGCTTCCTATCTAAAAACAAAATACTCCAAATTTTTCATGACGGACTTTGTTCCTTCCCAACAAGGGTCAACTGGTGTCTTTGCATACTTGCAAGGAGCTGGTTGCTAATTGTATCTGATAAGCATAGACAGAAACTGATATGGAAAAAAATGGAAAAAATGACTACTCTTCCTGTCCTACTTGCTGCCAAAGATTTCCATTCCCTCAGTAAAAACATGGACACACAAAAGAGTCAATTACACATTTGTCAAAATGGAAGGGAAATAAATTTCTGGTGTGGAAAAGGAACTGTGTAACATGAAGAAAAATGGTACAATTGGCTCTGGAAAGGATACGGTCTTACTATCTGACTGCCCTAAAAGTATCTCTTTCTCTGTTCCCCTCTTAGTTCAGCCTACCCCTCCGCTTGACAGCAAAGGTAGGCACTCTTCCATTTCCTGATTACTTCATCTCCTTTCTCTCCTACATCGCTTCCTTCTGCTGAGGGAAAGCAAGCCCATCCTCGTCCTTTGCGATTCCATTTGGCACTACCATGCCTTACCTCCTCCCATTTCTCTTTCTTTCCCATGTTAATACCTTATCTTTGGGGACCTCATCTATGAGAATGCAGAGAAAGGAAAAATTGAGAAGTTCACCAAATGTGAGAACTTGCAAAACCGCCTCTCTCGTCTCCCTCTTCCCCCAAAGGAGAGGGAACGTGCGGCACAAAGATGAAGTATTCACCGTGTTGTGACTGGCAACACGTCCACCCAGCTGCCCTGGAGATGCAGACGCGCAGGATTCGGGCACGTGCAGAGTCAAGGCGGGTAGACAAGATGACACATTGACAAGACGAGCATTTGGGGGAGAAGGAACCGGTGACAAAAGCCATGTGTTTAAGATCACACAAGCGCTCAGCGGCAGGAGCAGAAAGCCCATCTCTTGAGCCTTTATGTAAGCACAGCCGGTCTGTTTACACTTCTGCACATGGGGAAATTCCTCCGGCAGCTTTGGGGCAGGAGGAGAAGGAGCGGGGACTGTTGGTTTCCAGCCCGTTCCTCCTATTGCTGGCGGGCAGCAGGTAGCTTTCCGAACCGGGCTCTGCGCTCCAAGCCGAATTCACCGCTCCGGCCGTCCCCGGAGCACACCCCGGCCCCGGCTCCACGGGGTGGGGGGGGACTTAGGAGCTCCGAATCCGTCAAGGGAGCCCCAGCCCCTCGATTCCCGCAAGCCAATCAGACGTAATGCCGGATCCCTGTCGCTGAACTCCGGCGATGCCGAGGCGGCATCCATCACCAGCGCAGCCCCGGGAGAAACCCATCCCCGCTGGGCACGGCAGCCTTCGCACAGCCGCAGGAGGCTTTAAAAGCCACCAGCCTAACAAAGAAGCGCGGACAAAGAGCCCCGTCCTGCGTCTTCCCTTCCACCAGGTAGATCCCCGCCGATGGAAAACCAAGCCAAGCCAAGCCCCGCCGTTCCTCCCTTGCCTCCCCGGCCCACGGACGCGCGGGGACGGACGCCCCCGCCGCCCCCCCGGCGCCGGCCGGGGCAGAGGCTTTGTTCGCCGGCGGGGACGCGACAGCGCCCGCCAGCACCGGGGGGAAACACCCGGACAAAGAGGGAGAGGCGGCCGGCGCCGAAGGGGGCGCGGGGGGACCCCCGTCCCTTTTAGCTGCAGGGTCTCCGCCGAGCCGGGCGGCAAGGGGGGGTGAGACCCCGCCGCCCCCACCCGTCAGAAACGCGAGTGGGCCGGGAGCGTGGGGCGTGTGCTGGCACAAACTCCCCCAAAAGTACCCCAAAACCGGGGACAGCCGCGCGCAGCCGAGCCGGCGCCAGCCGGGGCTCTGCGCTCCCGGGAGGGACCCTCTCCCCATCCCCGCGGGCAGCCCCGCAGGGCTCCGCCGCCGAGACCGGAGCCGCCGCGTCCCGGGAGCGCCACGCACGACACCCCCCCCGCCCCCCGTCCACCTCCGCGGTCCGGCGCTCCCCCCGGCCCCGCACTCACCGCCGCCTCCTGCCGCCGCCCCCCGCGCATCCCGCTGCCCGCCCGGCCGCTGCCGCCAGCGCCGCCGCCGCCGAGAGCCGCCCCCCGCGCGGCAGCCAGCGCCGCCCCGCGCATGGGGCGCGCCCGCCCCCCGGCGGGGCTGGGGCGTGGGGCACCCCCGCGGGCGGAATGGTTCGCTCCCCTCAGGCCGGGGTCGCGGGAGCGGGGCGGCCGAAGGGGAGGCGGAACGGGGGGGGGCGGACGGGCGAAGAAGGCACGGAGATACCCGTGGCGTGGGGCTGGGAGTGGGGGGGGCTCGGCCGACGAGGCGGCGGGGTCTTGCCGGGGCCGCCCCGGGGGACAGCCGGCGGAGGGGCCGCCGCGGGCTCTTCCCGATCCCTAAAGACCAGGCGCGAGGCATTTTCCTGCCCGCGAGATTAGCTGAGGAAACAGGGCGGCTCTGGGAGGGCGCCGGCCCGGTTTTCCTTGCCGGGGGCTGGGGGTGCCTTCACCTGCGCCCCCCCCTCCTCCTCCTCCTCCTCCTCCTCCTCCCCGGGGGAGCCGTGCTGGAGAGGGGGCTGCCCTCCGCCCTCCCCACTCCTGAGGGGAGCCCGGTTGCCTCCGTGTCCTGTCAGGGCATCCCCGCCGCTCGCCCCAGCCCGGGGGTCACACCCTGCTCTTACCTGAAGAAAATGCACACCTGCGTATACCTGTGTGTACATCTATACGCACACAGGACCCCCAAAAGACACCCCCACCCAGGCCCCACACATCAGCCAAGGGTGGACGCAGGCGGCAGCTGCCACCACCACCGGCAGGTCGCTGTCCCAAAGCGGGGAGCGGGGCGGCGAGGCCGGCTGGGCCTCAGCGGCCGGGCTTTCCAAAAAGGCAAGCGGACGAACCAACACCCGCTCGGCAAAGCGTGCTTGGCGAGGGGCTGGGGGGCACCGACCCGCACCCCTTCAGCGGTTCCCCCTCAGGAGGCTGCTCGGAGACCGAGGTGGCGAGGCTAACCGCTGGGTTGCAGCCGTTACGGAGGAAAACAAAAAGGGCGAAGAGCCTCCAGGGAGACGTCGTCCCGCTCCCGGGATCGGTGGGTGCTGGGAGCCCGGGGCGCGTAACCAACCTTCGCCTTCCGAGGGCACGTATAGTGTCAGCCTGGTAAGGAAACCTCCAGCGATGAGAGATGCGAGCCAGCCTGCAGGACTGTGCTCAGGGCAGAGAGCCAGGGTATCCTGCGTAGCGATCTTGTTTCGTGCTGTGTGGCCTCGTCACTCTACCTTTCCCCGTTCGTTTCCCAAAGAGGAAATTCGGGGATCGCAGCACGTACCTGCTGTGCAGGGGTCCCGCGGGACGAGTCGAAGCTCACAGGCGCTCGGCAGATGTAAACCGCTACCGTGATCGCTGACTGTTCCCATCTGCCGTGGGGAATCGGGGTTCGTTGTGATCCGGGTCCTGCCTTGCGTATTCCAGGGGATATTTTACTTGGCTAAAACTGTGACTTTACCACAATATAAACTTTGTAATAACTCATTAAAATCTGGAATCTGTATAGTAACACCCACAGTACCAGCGGATATTAAAAACTAAAAAGAAATGTCCTTGGCTGACAAGCTTTTGAGACTAATTACTCTAACAGGCCAGAACCTAGACGAGCTCTTCTTCTGTGATGCCTCCACAAACATCGGAGTGCTTCATTTGCTGCTAGTGTTGAACCTGGCTCTTCTGTTTTGTTCACTGAACAAGCAAGAAGGAGTACATGCGGTTAAAAAAATAAAGGCATATACGTGTAAGGAATGCAGAGTTAAGGACACGCTCGTAGCTGGAAGAGGCGAGGATGACTTTTAACCCTGCCGGAGCCAGAGCCAAAAGCAGCCAGCCTTCCCCCTCATCTCATGTGATCTTCCTTTTCCTTTTAAGTGGGAAAACTCTAAGTAATAGTCTGCAAAAATCTCCCTAGGGAAAACAATGCCTAATAGTACAGAAAGGAGTAAGTCTGCACTTGCGGTTAAACTGTTACTCTGAAGGATTTTCGATACGCTGGCTGAAATGTTCCTTTAGTTAGTTCCTACACAGTAGGTGAGGTGGCAGCAAAGCTGGGTCAGACAGAGCCTGTGTTTCCCCTCATACATGTACGCTGGGAAAATTTTATCTGAGACAGTGTCATCTGTTTCTTGGCAGCAAAGGAGAGAAAAATAAGGAATAAAGCTTATTTCTAAAATAACAAGAGGTACTCAAAACGAGCCATAGCTGAGGCCCTAAAATAACTTGGTAAGTTGGAATGTCTAACAGGCAAGAGTCTGGCAATTTAAAACAAACAAAAAAATACTCTCTTGGACATTTTATGAGTAGGAAATACTTGAAAATTAGCAAACAAGTGAAACTCCAAAAACTAAAGAGCTGAAAAGTCTTGTTGGAACAAAAGCAACAATATTACTATTCAAGAAAGTCAGGAAAAAGGGTATGGAAACTTGCACAAGAGCTACAAGTTGTAGATGGGTTCAACAGTCTACCTAGCTAGCTTTAACTGTTTTTATGGCAGTTGCACAGCTACATCAACTGTACTGCATATCATAGAGGCTTTTAAAAGTCTCCACCCCTGAGTATGCAAGCATGCCCAATAAAAGTTTAGTTTCCATGGTAATTCATGTAAGTAGAAATCAAATGTTGGAATGTTTGCAAAAAGTATGCTCTAATCAGGAGCATTGAAAACGGTAATAAAATACTTCAGTGCCATGCTTCTGTAACAGGGAAGGAGAGATCACTTCAGCCACATCAGAACTGAAGTCACCTCTGCGCAGACACCCGCAATCGCAACCTCTGCATTACCTGGTCCCTTACCTTTACAGATTTTATCCACATCAGGTGTGGACATGACTGCATTTCTGTCAAATGAACCAGAGCCCACAGCTGGGAGTTGGTTCAGGCTTTATGCTACCTGCAGGATGAGTGACAATACCCAGCCTGACAAAATCAGTTGAGATAAAGCTACCCATTGATGACTGGGTGTAGTTACACCCAATCTTTTCTTTGGTGGCAAAACTGGTCTGGTTTCTTCCCTTTCCTGCCTTAATTATTCATTTGGGTTCCCAACCTATAGTTTGTGACCTTCTTTGGTGGGCTGACGCAGTTTTTTGTGAAAACCAGATCAAGAAAATGATCCAGGTGAAACCTCTTCCTTCCCTGCACCTCTCCCACCTCTGAAAAAGGTCCAACTAGTACTTGCGTTAGAGCGATTGATGAGAAGAGGAACAACATAGATCTAAGCAGCTGTGCTTGAGGCTGAGCCTCTGTTTCTTGAACCGGCATCACCAATACACCAATGGATTATTAAATTGCACCCTTTTTGAACAAACATGTCACAACAAATGAAGTCGTAAGCATCCACTGCTTTCCAGCATGTAACCAGAGCGTTTTGAACCACTGCCTCAGTGAAGAAACCCAGCTGTTGCTTGCCATTGCAGAACAAAACTACACAATTGTTTATAGCTTGAAAATAATAACAATGGTCACAACCAGAACTTCTGGTGAAACTTCAAAGCAAGCAGTGATTCTTCTGTTTTAACTTCCTCAAAGACGTTTTGAGGCAGTGTAGCAGGCTGGATTCTAGGTACTGAAAGAAACTTGATTTTTAAGGCTCCTTGGGAATGTCTGCAAAATAAAAAGGTAACCTGGAGCATGACTGCATTCATCAGTACCATTCCGGTGAAAAAATCACGCCCAATAGTTACACTGGTCATCCAAGTTAAAAATCTAAAAATATTTTAATGCAGCACACAGTAGAGAGGCATATCAAACAATAATAAAATAACGTAAGCTGAGGTTCCACCATGGAGTGTTCTTGTGACTTGGGCTGAAACTTTCTTAAATTGTCACACGAGAGCCATCAAGAAGAAACTGCCTGGGGAAAATAAGTTACATGAGTAATCAAATCTCATGCTCCAGGGCACAAGTCAATTGCTGGAAGGGTCAAGAAAGGAATTTCCTCACTCTCTTCCTTTGCACAGTTGTACACAATTAACTAAGTTGTAATTGCAAGGCAAGAAAGCGGTTAGGTTTTGCATTCCTCTGAATCACCAAGTGCTGGCTGCTTTTGCAGCTGAATTCAGAGCTTAAGGGACAGGTCTGGCAGATGGGTTTTGTTGCACTTCTGTAAGGCTTTGCCTAGATTTGCAGCGCAGTTGTGAGCTCTGCTCTTCCTTTGATGCTGACTGCCTAGCTCAGAGTATGGCTGTATTGCAGAGCTACCATTAAAGTGAGGACACGACTAATTTAGGCTAGTCTTCCGTTAATAATAAGTAGTTACCTTAAAAATGTCTCTATCAATAAATTGTGCAACTCATAATGACTCATTTAAGTAGTAGCAATGTTGTAACCCTAATGGCCTAAAGATACAAACAAGACAAGATTTGTTGGAAAGGTAACCATTTTTATTAAAGCAACTAGACCATTTAGTGCAATAAAAGATCATTCTTTTTCGTCTTTAAATAGAACATTTTAGTAATCAAAAGGATTTTTCTAACACAGGCCAGACATTACTCTGCTTCAAATCACAAGAGCACTACCCTGTTAGCTTGTGTATGGCTATCTGTCTTTGCAGCTGATTAATTGCTTCCCTTTGCTAGAATCAGCATGCTTCTCTAAATGGGAGTGGCTTAGGGCTTAATTAGCCAACTCTGATACTGCAGCTAAGCTCACTATGGTGTCACTGAAGTTGTTCTGTACACAAGTACATTTCTGATATATGGTCTGTGAGCAAACGTGTTGAAAACTGCAAGCACTAGGTCTACAGGCAAAACCTTGGTCCGTGCTCCTCATAGATGTTAAGTCAGTAGGCAAATGGTTGGCAGAAGACATGGTGCAAATGCCATAGCTACACTGGTTTACAATTATAGTCACAGATTAAGGCAGCTAATCATTTTGTACTCACTGGTTGGATACAAGGCTATCTTCGCCCTACAATTGCCCCTTCTGACTTATCTTTTTCCCAGCAAGCAATAAGCTGATTCATAAGTTCCCATACGCATCTTAGTTTGGGGCCTTATGATTTGCCTCTGATGTCGAGCCAGGGAAGTTTTCTGTTCCCCTTTGGTCTCTATCCTTATTTATCAAATCTGGATGCAGAAATCTTTTACATATCTAACTATGTGGTGGGTCATGTCAGTGAATTAGTACTTTCTTTAGTAGGAAATTAAAAGAAATTTAAAAGCATTTAAGCCACTTGTCCAAGGTTACACAGGAAATCTCAGTGGGAGCAAGGTGTGGAACGCAAGAACCCAAGATACTACTTTAATTTCACAGTTAATCTGTGTAAACATAGATCTCTGTGTTGAAATACTCATTTGGTTTCTTCCTCCTGCAAAAAAAAAAAAAATTCCTCCCCTTCAGGTAAAACTCAATTAATTAGTACAGAGTCAAAAGAGGTTAAACAACGCATTTCTACCAAAAGGAAAGATGGTTGCCAAAACTTCCTTCATTCTGTTTGGAGTCATTTGGGCTGGAATTGATGTAGTGGCTTTCATAAAGGAAAAAGCTCCGCCTAACAAAGCTTAGATAAAATACATCCTCGCAACTGATTCATGAAGCTGCCTTTGCTGACAAGTTTTTATATGTGCATTGAGAAGGGTTGTAGAGTGTTTTTTTCTCAGCAGATGGCCTCCAAATGTGAAATTAAGTCCCATTAGCAGCACAAAGGATGACACAATATAGCTACTACTTTCCTGCACTAATAGAGGCAGAGTAAGATGCAGACATATATTTTAGCTTCAGCTTTTGGGGATTTTTCTTCAAATAAGGGTGGGATTAAAAGCAACTAAAAACCATAAATTATAACCATTTTCTCCCTTTGTAGCCCTTACTCAAAACTGCCTTAGGTACTTAAACAAAATATACAAAACTCAAAGATAAACATCCTGAAGACGCACTAACGCCCAATGCAAAATCAACCTAAACCAAAATAGTACGCAAGTGACAACCCACCATCTAACCTCCCCACTGCACTTACACCCCTTCAACAAAAACCTAAAAATATAGCGAGGTAGGGGGAAGGGTTGCAGAATCGAATACATTTGGCTCCTGTTAGAATCTACAGGAGAAGGGGGAAGATGGACCAGCATCTCCCCGCAGGCTTTTTAACTGATGTGTGCTGTAGGAATCTGGCTCCTGAGGCCAGGGCAGCTTCTGTACCGGGGAGCGTGTTGGCGTGCAAGGCACGATACGACAACCTACACCTCACATATGCCCACTGCCACATTAATCCATATCCCGTTCTTCCCTTTTCCCCTTATGCCAGGCCCATTTTGGGTTACCCTGGGGAACAATGGGGGACCATCCTACTGGTAATGCTGTTTCCCTGTGCCCGTTGTTGGATATGCCAACTTCCTCACGGGGTCTGTCGGCATGCCTGGAACAGGATCGGCCTCTGGCAGGTGGGACAGGGGGTGAAACCATGGGAGGGCTCCGGACGACCTTGCCCTCCGCACCTGCAGGGAGGCTGCAAACTGCTGGAAGAGCTGTTGGCCCTGTGAGCTTACTTTCTTTAAAGAAAGCAATGCACTCGAGTACTTGAGATTCAAAGCCCCGCATCTCTCCACCTGCCCAGTCTACAGTGGCTAGGGCCCCTGCGTTTTAACCAGCAGCTGAAGCTTTACAGGGCACCACCTCGGCTACCGGTACGATGGTAAACTGAAAAGCAAACAAACTCAGCTATTCAGGGAATACGAGAAGTTTGGAAATGCTATTTTACAGGAGCTGGACTGTGTAAAGCCTGCTGATTTATGCACGTATTCTTGTCTACGTTGCTCACCTGAGAGCATCTGTCTCCATCCTGCAGCGCTGCTCCCGGCAGCCTGGGTAGCCTGTTTGCGAAGAAGTCCTAGACATGCTCGTCAGTCTGGGCTTGCACTGCTGTGGCCACGACACCACACGCTTCCAATGAAATTCCCACTGACTGATGTAGGATTAGGCCCACAGGAAGCCATAAAATATGCTTGCTGATCCCAGACTATCACAGGAAATTAACATATGACAATCTTTAACACATTGTTTTAATAAATTATAATTTTGTACTGTAGTTTAAAGACCACTGTGAAATCTGAGATAGGAACCTAGGGGTGGTCTGGCTTCTTTTTCATAATGCCTTGTTTGCACGTTGCATTTTTTTTTTCCTTTCTCTTTGTACTACTGAAACCTTAAAACAGTTGGGGAGGCATCCCTGTGTTCATGAGGAGCAACATTCATTTTTGTTGCAAGCTCCCCGGACTGTCCTGTAAACTAGAAACCCATTCTAACCCAGAAGATAAATGCACTATCTTAGTGATACACTTTGCTGACAGGACATAAATTGGGTAACAATATGAAACAGGGACACAAAAGTAATCCGTAGGAGCCAGGCGATGAAGGCATAAAGAGAGGAAAGGGCTGACAGCAGATCCTCATTAGACTTGGGAACAGTTTGTCATTAGCATGCTTTTTTAAACCTCAGAAATTTAACAGGAGAAAAATGTTTCTTTATGCCTCAGATCTCCTCTTTAGTTAAGGGAGGTTTCAGGTTCCCCCTCCCCCCTTCATTTCTGGAGAGGCTGCCAAGTTTTCCCAGAGCTAAAAGCAACGACTTTCTGTTAAACGTTACTTCATGCTTCTGGTATTAATCTAATAGGAGGCTAGATGGGGAGGAGGGGGAAGCAGAAATGAAAGCTGATTTCCTGCCATGCAGTGGGAAATCCATAGAAAATTCAGATCTAACACTAATTTTAACAGCTGGATGACTGCTTTGGCTTTTACATGCCATAGGAACATGCAACTGCATACTTTTTTTTTTTGTTATAAAAACAAAACAGATAGCAAGCAAAAGGCACAATAAAAAGAAGGCTTGCAATTGTAAATACCCTGATTAAACCATCCTATTCAACTATGCTAGAAATATCAGCACATTTTGCAAATTGCCTCTCATTTCTGTTAACATTTCTAATAAGAATGTTCATGGAAACAGAAAATATACAAGGAAATCGTCTTGCTAATAAGCACTTCAACAAATATTTACTTGGGAATTGCTCCAGCAACCACTTTGAAAAGAGTCTTAGCGGGTTTGAGAATCACGCAGTCGGGACATTGAACTAAAACTCCCTGACGGAGGTAAAAAAATCATAGCAAAAAGAGCAGACTGCGAACACTCAGCGTACAAGTTGGAGACAACAGTCCTGTAGCAGTTCACAGCCATATATAACACACACTGAAAAACTGAGCAGCACCTCTTTCAAGCATGCAGCATGCTGGTGGATAACTTCTTATATTCAGCCTCCATTCTCTGGATAAGTTCTTTATTAGGAAGGGCTTGACTATTTATTCTGATAATAATTGTTGGGAGGGTGATGGCCACAAGTGTAGTGCTTTATCTTGACTATTACAAAAATGTTTTTTTCCTCCTTTTGTGCTTTTTGCTCAGCCTTTGCTCCACCTGTTTCTCACACACCATATGGCTCAAATCATGACATATTGCAGAAGATTTTTTTACATTGATGCAAAGAAAGCTTAATACAGTACATATGCTGAAATTGAACCATGTTTTGTAGATAAAACAGGGCTACAGCTTGTTTGCGCATGCTGTGTATACTAGGAAGGATCCTTACCACAGATTACCTTGATTATAAAGCTTTACCTGCCCACTGATGCATGTGATCAACAAAACATGGCAGCTGGGTTTTATGTCACTAGCTGCAGACAGCTGTTAGACTGAAAGTGTTAATAACCATTTTCATCGGTCCCAGGCTTGCATTAAGCAAAATGGAAGACTCAAAGACTCTCAGGGGTAGTGATGGCAGAAAAAACCCAGAAGCTAACACCCAAAACACAAAGTAGAAGCTATGCTATGTGAGCCGGAAGGCTTCTCGTGGGGCAGATAAACACAGGACTGGAACATTTGATCGCTTGAAGTACTGACGGGCAGGAGAGACGAAAAATAAAAGCCCTGAAAACAAGTGAGAGAATGAGAAAAGTTGCTGTGGGTATCACATTAGAAAGAAGTTTAAAGAGATGGAGCTTCTTAGGGGTGCAGTACTGCTGAAAAGGCAGAGACGCCTAAAAATAAAACTGTTTCCAGTTTCTTTATTCTGTGTTCATAAAAAACTGGACATTATGCACAGTTTTTAAGTCAACAGGACCATTGCCATCACTCCCTCTGTACTCCAAAAATTCCAGCTGGTATCAGGTTTTCCTTGTAATGGAAACAAGCTGGCAGAACTTCAAAGACTTGATAACAGCTTATACAGAGGAAGGACAGCAATAGTTAGTTATACTTCACTATTAAATATGTTGTTTTCACCTCTCTCTCTCTTTTATTTTTCTTTTAAAGAGAAGTTGGATAGAATTTGGCTATGCTGAAAATGGTGCTACTTGTAACTGGTCACAGCTCAGGAAGAGAATGTGAAAATGTAGCTGTACAGGAATTTGTTTGGGAAAGGCTATCTAACAGCTCAACTTTCATCAAATATGCCGTGGCCAGGGGCTACGAGCACCATGAAATCACTGAGCTCAGCTGGACAGCTTTTAAATGACTGAAAAACTGAAACAGGAGTTTTGAAAAATAGGGACATATGAGTACCCTATTTCTTTCTTTATTTGAAGGCACAGAAATCATGCAACCCTGATAAACACTGTCTTAAGAGCATGAACACTCCGAAGAACCTAGGAAACTGAGTGAAAAAATGTTGAGTAAGTTGAAATAAGCCTTTAATTTGATATATCAAATGATAAATTTGCCTTTGATGGACAAATCCAGTTCAAACAATTCCCTCTCAGTCTTAATGTTGCATCTTTTCTTTTCTTTTCTAATTTCTGACCACAGTGGGATTGTAGGTTCAGTTTCAAGACTGTCCTAACTTTCCATGTAGTGCCAAATGGTATCTGTACTACGTTAAAGTGATATGATCTGTGCCACTTTGCAGAGATTTAAGAATTATGCTGGGGCTCACAGTAACCAGAGGCTGAGTATCTATATGAATAAGACATTTTTACTTCTCTAGAAAAAATGTTTCTCTTTTAAAAATATTGCAGTCCCTCATTTCTTTTCTTCCTCCTCTCCTTCTTCCCTGGTCCTATGCAACTGAAGAAACGGCCTTTGTTAGTTTTTTTTCTGGGCTGGCAAGAAGCCCAAAGATCCAGCTGACAAAAACCTCAAGTCAGCAAATCCAACGGGAGGAATGTCCTTTGCAGAGCCCCCGTTTCACAGTCTCCCTGTCACGGAGCATCTCAATAGTGCCACACGGAAGAGCCTTGCATGGCCCTTCCTTACAAGGTGAATCATCCTTACCCTGTTCCTTGTGCTTAAGTAATTAACTGTCCTGGTTTCAGCTGGGATGTAGTTAACTGTCTTCCTAGTAGCTGGTACAGTGCGATGTTTTGAGTTCAGTATGTGAAGAATGTTGATAACACTGATGTTTTCAGTTGTTGCTCAGTAGTGTTTAGACTACAGTCAAGGATTTTTCAGCTTCTCATGCCCAGCCAGGGCACCTGACCCAAACTGGCCAACAGTGTATTCCATACCATGGGACGTCCCATCTAGTTTAGGAACTGGGAAATGGGGGGGGAGGGATTTCGCCGCTTGGGGACTGGCTGGGTGTCGGTCGGCGGGTGGTGAGCAATTGCCCTGCGCATCATTTGTACATTTCAATCCTTTTATTACTACTGTTGTCATTTTATTAGTGTTATCATTATCATTATTAGTCTCTTCTTTTCTGTTCTATTAAATCGTTCTTATCTCAACCCAGGAGTTTTACTTCTTTTCCTGATTTTCTCCCCCATCCCACTGGATGGGGGGGAGTGAGTGAGCGGCTGCGTGGTGCTTAGTTGCTGGCTGGGGTTAAACCACGACATTAACTCTCATTACCCACCCGTTGCTGCCCAGCGTTTGCACGCTGAGCTCTGGGGGAGGTTGACGCAACAGCAGCGGTCCAAAAGGAAGCTCCTGTCGGTGGGTTCAAGGAGCGATTGCAAGGCTCAGCGGATCAGCGCTGTCCCCCCCACCCCTCACTACGCCTGGAACGTGGCACCCTCGATGCCGAGGGAAGCAGCTTGAGAGGGCTGCGTTAGCCTAGACAATGTACGGGCAGCAGAAGGTCCCCGAGTTAAGTACGCGTGTGCTGCTGTAAGTCCTAGCCCGCTACTGGATCACTGAGTTTGCAGCCAAATTTCTGACGTGAAAGAGTCAAGGGCTTCACAGAAGCTGCTGGTTCACAGTGGTCAGTAGTCAGAAAAACAAGTGCTGTGAACAAACGTGAGGGTCTAGCTCATGCATTAGTTGGATAAGATGAATGCTGAATTTTTTTTTCCCCAAAGGAATTCAGTGCTTTTTAAGGAAATAAAGAACACAGTAAATAAAGACTTCTCCAGGCGGCACAGCAATCTGCACTACAACTTTGCAGCACAGAAGTGGTTCATCCTGCAATCAGAGCACTTCATGTCATGTCAAAATAAGCACTTATTTCTCACACAGCTTTCTTTTTTGAGCCTTTCCTTAGCCGACACAACAAGCAAACACTGTTCTTTCCGTTCTTTCTCCTCCCCTTTCCTCAGCGGTCCTTTGGTATTTACCTCCTCTCATTTTGGATTTCCTGCCTGCACCCTAGGGAAAGGATTTTTCTGTGAGAAACAAATGTCACACTGCTGATCTGTTTGGATGCCAATAGACCAAGTCTATTCTCCATGTGAAGCAAAGCTCTCATCTACCTGCCATCAGAATAGTACTGCCCCTTGATTATTTTTTTTCCTGACCCATTTTATCTGGAACTAGCTTTAGAGAATTAGCTTTCTGGTCCCTAGCAGAGCTGCTATTTCCATGTATTAAATTGAGATGGATGCAACTGTTTTGGGTAAACGAAGACTTAAACTGGACTAAATCTCAAAATTAAAACCAAACATCAAACATTTTGAAAACATACCTAGTTCCTATAGGGACCTGCATAGCACATATCTTTTTTGGTTACTGTATTTGACGTTTTGGTCTGAGAGGAGGAGAAAAGCAAATGAGAATACTCCATATCTCTTCAGCATGTGTACAAGAGAGCAGGGCACAGTGACTCTGCCAGAAGCATCCAGATATGGTGATATTAAACACACACAGCTGTTTCTGAAATTACAGAAGGTGTTTCTGCATGAGGGGGAAAATCTTCCTGGCAATTCACCCCTAATTATTCATGGAAATGAAAACCCCCAGCAGGACATGGGAGGAAAAAAAGCTCTGCGTCTCAGCAGCGTAAGTCCCAGAAGCTGTATCTGTTCAGATGGTTGGGACCCAAAACTTGCTTCACCTCAAACACAGATTAGAGCTTTTGTCTTTCCCCAGCCACCAAAGAGACCAGTAAACCTTTAGCCTCTGGGCTGCATCATGGCCAAGGCTGCCAAGCCCCCAGGCAGCTTGCTGACAGGCTTTGGAAGTGCTTGGGAAGGGCAGGAGAGAGGTCCCGCCTCTCTTCTCTGGCTCTGCAGAGGCCAGAAGACACAACACAATTGTGCTGTGAAGACAGAAAAATCATTTCTGGAAGATCACCAGGTAATGTGTTTATGCACATGCATGCTCAAGTACAAGGTGTGCACGCTATATTGAGCATATGTAACAGCAGCAAAGTGCAAAAGTCTGGCTAAAGAATGTGGTAGGATAGAATGCTCAGTGCGTTTTCATTTAGAGGTCTTCAGGGTGTTTGGTGCTTAGGATGTTGAAAATGCCTTAGATCTCTTTGCTGTCCTCCTGTGGTACGTTATAAGAGATGCTAGATCGCCATGATTGCAACAGCCCGGCTGTGGCAAACAACAGCCTGTGGCTTGAATGGGTTGTACTATTTATCTTCAAGCTGTTATAGAGCATTGGGGAGTGTTTTGTGGCTTGTGGTACATGCAGAATGGGTGATTTGTAGACCTTTTGGGTCTAACCAGCTATTACCCCTGTGCTTGTGAGGCACTGGATTGGATGACTCTGGTGACTTATTCCATGTACGATGTGGGGTATCTCACACTGCTCACTATTTTGTAAGAAGTAAATAATTGCCTTCATTGAGTTCTCACTTTGAAAGTTGACTAAAAACTTCTCTATTACGTGTGAAAAGATCTTTGTGTACACAAGTCCAGAGGTTGAACTCTGGGTAATGCATTCTGGAAAGCTCAGAAAAGCCAGTACTCTGGCCAGTGCATCACCAGAGAGCTAGCTGGGGTTCAGAAGAATGAAGCAGAATTATGTACAGCCTCGCTTTAGTTTTGCCTTAAGCCCATTCGCTTTGCATTTTCTGCAATGTAAGCATAAGAAGAATCTAAATCTACACTTAGTGATCATTCATGGGACTAATGAAAGTCAGATTCAGACAGTGCTTTAATAAAAGTCAGACTCAGTTGTACAGGAAATTACGTGGAGCCTGCAGACACTTTAAAAGCAGAGGAACTATCCATGGAAGGCACTGTTTAGATGGTCTTGAACTTTGTCTCAGTTGCCGCCCAAACTCATAATGTTAGAAATCTCTTAAGGTCATGCATATAAATAGACTGCCAAAAATCTTTTTCAAATAAAGACATATGGGACAACCTTTCTGTCACAGCCAGACAACCCATTCAGATGCTAAATCTAGTCAACAAAGCAAATATTGTGCAAAAAATCTGGTTTCTTCTAAGCAATGAGATAGGTGAATAATGAAGTAAAGCTCATTCAAGAGAGAGAATGTGTGGGACACTAATAATCAAAAAGATGAGTAAAGGTTAACTGTGATCAAGCTGACCATACAATAAAGAGAAAAGGCAAACCTCCAAACCCAAATGCGAGTCTCACTTTGCCAAATTCAACTGTGTAGCAAGTAAATATTCCTCCATATAAAGCTCCAGTAGAATCTACTTAGGCCAGGTGGGACTGGTTTGTGTTTTAGCCTGACCTGGCCTTTCCCTTCTAATTGATGTTCATTTATATTTTCAACACTGAAATCTGAAGCTACATTCTCTATAAAAGATTCACTTGCTTAACTACGGCTAGAAGCAGAAATACCTGCTTCTTTGCCACTGCAATAATGAGATCCATCAGAGCATTACCACGTTCTGAGCTGGTCAATACTTTTGCATCATTTCTCTCCAGCAGATGGACAGATGTTGGAACCTGGTACTGCATTTTGCTGATATAAAGCCTCCCGATTTCAGAGCAACTCCTTAAACACAGGTTCTCACATATGAGTGAGAACGTCAGAGCAAGTAACACCTTGCTTGCTTGGAGGTGCAGGTGCCTGACTTCTGAAAACTCAGCTTTTGTTCAGTCAGGCAGCAAGTATTTATTTTGCTGGTACTTTCTTGATGCCTTCTCTGCATGCTGCTCTGATGACTTTCTGGTTTCTCTTCCACATGAACAATATTCAGCCACCTGCATGTTAACTCAGCCTGTTATCAAACCCTCCACCTACACAACACATTCTTAAACAGCTTTGTACGTACCCTCATTTTTGGGGTGGTGGCTCCTATTGTTTCAGCTATCTATTCCATAAAGCTTAATTGCACTTTGCAGTTGACTCAAACAAAGGGTGGTTGTTACACCCACTACCTTCAGCAAGACTTCACGCAACTGCCAGCATCACAAAATGTTCATTTTAGTACCCAGGCAAGCCATTGCATTTATGTCCCTCAGAACTACTCAACAGGACACTAACCACTGACAACAAGTTTTCTCAGACACACAAGTCTCTTCCCATAGAACTTCTGGAGCTGCAGACCAACTTCTTCTATCTTCCTACAGTAAAGAAGCCCTGTATTTAAATGCAGCAGCTCCCTTTTCCTTGACAAAGGTAGAGTCTGAGTATTACAGGAAAAAGGCCTGTTCCACTCTTCCTCCTGCCCTTTAAATCACTCTCCTCTCCCCAGTTAATTCCCTTTTCCAATTAAATCTGCCAACGGACTGTTCTCTTTGCTGCTGCAAGAGCTGGATTTTCCCTTACTGTAGATTCATAACTTTGTGAAAAACAACTCTACACGTTTCAAAACTAACCTGTATTGTCAACTAGCCTCAATGTGGTAAGACACAGCGTAGCCAGAATATCTTGGGGGGGGGCGGGCGAAGGAATTTTTACCTTTCAGTGAAAGCTGGCATTTTTGACAATGAGTAGAAGCTGTTTTCATACTCTGGAGATCTCTTGACAGCGGGACACCCACGCTGAAGTTCCTGCTGTGCTCATCTGAGAAGGTCTGGAGTTAAAAACCTCTGCTCCAAGTCAGGCAGAACTACCACTTTAATGCATCCTGTGTCAGCTTACTGTCTGATACCACAAAACAAACCTTCACAAATTAAAACATCCCATTAGCATCCGAAAGCAGACATTAACACAACTGAATTAACGAGAAAAATATATATGTAAAAAAGAGTAACATTTCAAACAGTTCTCCTTTCACTCCAGCATGGAGCAAACAAATTTCAAACCTCCAATGCTGCTAAGGAGCAAGCATCGTACTCCAGCAGTAACAGAACTGCAGCACTGATAGCAACAGAGTCCAGGCAGAAACCTTTTAGGCTTCCCCTGTTCGCACAGACTTTTGGATGTTGCTTCAGATATGAGCCTCCAGGGAACTGATTTATGCCAACTTGACGCTCCCCAGGTTGTTCAGGCTTTTTTACGGCCTTTGCTTCCTGGGCAGAGGCCGACGGGTGATGGAACGAGCACCGCTGCCCCTTGCAGAGCTTTGCAAAGCGCAGGATGGTGCTGTGAGCACAGCAGCAAGCTCTCCCACCCGGACCACGCACCCTTGCAGTGCGGCTGATCCCCCACCGCGATCCTGCCCTTTGCGATCACCTGCTTGAGCACAGCTTCCGAATGCTCTCACCGAGACTGGGCCAGGAACAATCCCCGTTTGCCTAACGACACCATCCTGGCCTAGAACGGGGATGTCCTTTCTCTGACCCATCTGACACAGGAAATTTATCAGCTTTGGAGCAGAGAGACTCGCGTGAACACCGCTTGCCAAGACCTGCTCCACGGAGCACACAAAGGAGCACAGTGTCATGGAAATAAACAAGCCGCTTCCTTGCACAAGCTCGGTGGTATTCTTCAGCCTGGTGCTCATGCCCTGGCAGGAACCTCACCTGGCACCTGTTTTTGTCAACCAACAGGTCATAACCCAGAGGCAACACACTGTTGAGAACAGACACAAGCTTTTCGCAGGAACGAAGGAAACTGAGTGCAAGGGAGGCTTTGGAAATCCCATGGAAGTTTGATCTGATGAGTGATGAGCAGATTGCAAATATGTTAAATACTTCTGGGAAGTACCGGGTCCCATAACTGCTCCATCCCAGGAAATTGCCTCATCCTTAGGCAAAACAGTCGTGCTACCTCTTGCTTTTTACTCTGTGGCTTGATGACTCTTCCTTCCTTTCCTGGCCAGATCATGACTCCACATCCATAGGTGAGGTGGAGAGCGTCTCTGTGCCAATTCCTTCACTGGATAAGCCAATTATCCTGCACACGAGGTGTAAATTTGAGCTGCCTCAGGCAGGGGAGGAAGCTCATGCTGATAGCCTGGCTTCCCAGATGAGAGGTGGGCACTGCCACGACTCAGAAGAGAACAGAAAATCCCCCGTGTATAAAGAGACGACACAGGTGCCTGAGCCCAAGCCATGAATCCTGATTTCAAATAATCCCTTATTTCAAAGCTGTGAGCGTGTACTCAGCCCAGGAGAGCAGAGGCATTTTTGACACCATTTTATTCTTGTCAACAGCCTTTCCCTGTCCGTTTGCTCTCTCCAGTAGGCTATGAAGCCCCTTTTTGGGCACCTGGACCAGGACTGGGAGTTGCAGTACAAGCCCTGGGTTTTTCGAAGTTAGGCAGGTTGCAATTCAGTGTTCCCATGCCTGAGCTGCTGTTGTCTGTAACAGCTTGCCTGCAGTGCATACCCACAAAGTATTCATACAGGTGACTGCCAGCTGGGAATTTTCTAACTTTCAAGTGCTCGGTTCTCTTTTAACAAGATTTTAAAAACGCACCTTGATATGTTTCTAAAGAAAGTTTAAAAAAGTATGGAAATGGTATCACACAGGAACTTCAGAACTTAGTATGGACCTCTAATCCCTGGGGTTAATGGTAAAATATGCTTGTGAGCCAACGTCACAACCTTCCTTTAAGCATGAGGTACTAATACTTCCCTCTGAAAAAGTTCAAAGAATTTGTATCACAAGCATATGCATTTCCCAACCTAAGTTAGGTAGCCTTGGGTGAAACATCCCATAAAATTCAGCATGAGGCACGTGTCCATTTACTGAATAGTTCATCCGTGGCTTTTGAAATTCATAACATCCTAAATGATCAAAAGGAGCCCTTAATGTATATATTTTAAAGTAGCCCTGAATGCATATATTTGTACCTCCTCTTTCTATAACAATACGGTGCTCCTCAAGGAACGGCTGCCAAAGCACGGGGCCTTGCTACACTTTAAAAATGGGCAGTCTAGAGGAGAGCAAGCTTTCGCCATTCAGTCACGCACGCGCTGGCAGAGGAGAGGAGGTAACAAAACCCGCTGTTCTACCTAGCTGGCTCGTCAACACATTGTCCCCATAATTAGCCGTGCCTTCTGCAACCTCTTATTAGGCCAGCTGGCCTACGAAATATCAGCATCTCCTCAGAGCTGAAATGCGGAGAGTCCCAGTCAAGAAATGGCGTGAGCTCACCTTCACAGCAACGTGGTAATCCTCAGTGCAAGTGACCCACGCTCCTTGAGTTTAATCGTCGCTTTCTGAAAGCTGGGGTCAGGACGCAGGACTTCATTGATGAAGACGTACTAAACCCTGTCCGGCTCAGAGCACACACACTGAGGCTGCTGGAAGGCAGGATAACCATACAGACGGAGCCAAGTCACACTGATATTGTATGGAGTCTATTTGGAGGCTTGGCCTCAATTAGCATATAAATGAAGTGATACCCGCAGTCGCAGCTTGCCAGAAAACGAGACTGAATAATCTCCCCAATTTGGCAGCTCTCTAGAGCATTTAGTTTGTGAATGAAGAGCCAGGAGCACTTCGAAGCCAAGCTGGGTCCACAGCTTACAGCCAATTGACTTTACATGGCAAAAACAGGTCTTGAGAAGTCATGAAGCAGACCAGCACTTTTTCTGCTCTTAAACTAAGTTTCTATTATAGGAAAGTGACTTTAAGGATACTCATCACCGTTCCAGTAGACCGATAGCATTTCACCTATTGCATCCGCAGGCCCAGATGAGCTGTGGTACGGCCCTCCTGCTGCAGGCTTCTGGCCATTAACAGAGTGCTTGATTTTATTCCAAGCGGAGAAGGAACTGAAAGTTCACAGGAAAAATGATACAGAGGAGATGTGACCACGTAGCTGCTGAACTTAGACACAGACAGAAATTTTACTTTCAAATCTTTATTAGGGTAAAGAATAAGGAGACAAAAATAGAAACAAAGACCTTCAAAACTGGCGCACAAGACCATAGAGGGAAGGAGTAGCTGTATTTATTTGTATAGCCTATGCAAGCCTTTTAAGGTATTTCAATTAAGACAGAGGGAAGAAGGCTTGTGTTTTTGTGCAAATGCCTTTCACATTCATTAGGGTTTAGTTTTCCTTCTTTAAATATTTTCAATTGTCAGGGGCTCAGCTCAGACGCAAAAGCGAGGAAATCTAAGCACAAAGGCATGCAGATTTTTCCAAGAGCAGTGCAGTCTTGCTCCTATAGCTGCATAGTCTACTTTGGGGAGGATCGAATTTCTAGGGGAAAAAGCAAAACAAATTTAAACGTAGGTAAAATGTAGAAGGAAAATCAGTGCTAGGCAAGAATGGTCTTTTTTCTTCAGACATTTTAACCCTGGTTTAAACACACTACCTTGAAAAAAAATCTGTTCTCCATTTACATTAGCAACCACAGTCAAGCCTAGCCTGACTATACATGTAGCTGTATCTGGTTTTCCATCCTGGGACAAATGCTTCTCTTCATTAAAAGGTTGGAGTTACAGGAAAATTTTACATGTCTCTTAAAATCCTCTCTGCATCCTTCAGCTAGCTTGCAGTTTCTCTCTGCACTGAATTTGTCCATTCCCCTCGTTCTTAAGCTCCAGTTTAGTGCCTTCCTATGATGCTGTAACAGCTGCAATCTGGAACTGCACCAATGACTCATTCTTTGCAAATGCCCTGGGCCGCCTCCTCAGCTGGGGTGAGGTAGCTGCTGCGCTGCTGCACTCCTGCCCGTTTCACCTTGTAGGCATCTGAACACAAGGGTTCCTGTAAAAAATCCACAAAGTCACTACCTGGTCCTGGACTTGCTTTAGCAGTCAGGTAGATACGATCCCATCTACTGTTCGTAACTAGGAAAGCTATGATCTGAATAACCATTTTTTCTATGACATGAAATAGTCAAACAACGTTAATGAAAAGCAGGGATGACAGTCTGCTTGAGCAAGAGATGGGAATTTTAACAACTTGGATCAAAGAAATGTGTGACATCCAACCTGATTTGGTGCAAAAAATTGGATTAATGTCACAAGACAAGAAACACTGAAATATAAATACTCCTTGAAAAGTTCCCCCTTGCCCATTTCATTAATGTTACCCACCCTTTGGCAATGTGCTTTCCTGGTAAGCCATTTCTGGCACAGCTGTTGTGTAAAGGGTGGTTTCTGATCTTGCACTCTGGAAAATACCCCATTCAAGTTTCAACAAGGGAGAAGTATTTCATTGAGGAATTAGCATTGTTTAACCCACCCTCACAAGAAAAAGGAGCAAAGTGGTTCATCAAAAACAAATATAGCAAAATGAAATAATCCCATGACTCAGGGTTGAACCAGAGTTATGATGCAAATCTACTAGTGACTCCAACTCGCATCTGTTCAAATTAAAGGGCAAAACTGCTCTAATCTTGTTAGGTCTTGCATATTCCGACAACACCACCTGAACTGGAACAGCAACATAATTTTCCAGTCGTCTCCACACTTTGCTTTCTTGTGGTCAGAACCTATGAGTAGCTTGACAAAAAGAGAGGGCTGCTTCCCAAAATTTTTGCTTTGTAAATACATTACTTACTCGTGCTTCTAGGCACATAACATCACCTCCAGGATCATGAACCTTTTATGACCATGACCTATAGCTTAGAAATTACCATTTATTATGAGATGAAGATGCTAGCTGTGTCCTGAACTCACCCACAAAAGGTCCTGCACAGATTACTTCCCTAAATCTTGTCTCTGTCTCTCTTCCCCCACCTCAAAAACCACAAAAAGCGAAACACCATAGCTTAATAGAGCAGGAATGATGATAATTACATGGAGCTTTTGCTCAGCTTGTATCATCTCAGCCCTGCAAGGCCCCAGCTCTGTTCGCAGGTGAGGAGCATTCAGGGGACCAGCTCTGTTTGGCTAAACCCTTCTGCATGCTCCTTAGCAAACTGGGACCATGCAACACAAGCATCATTGTATGGGCTTAAGCCGCTTGTCTCAAATGAGTTAAGTAATAAGCTGCAAAGGAAATCTGGTACTGAGCTACTGATACTCTTCACGGGCTCCAGTACCGAGCGCATGACTAACGACCTTCGCCGCACGGGACGCGGCCTGGGGACACGCGCACCTCCTCGGCGTTACGCCACGGGCAGAGGTGCCACGCACGCGCGTCTCGCCCGACGCGATTTCCGACCGCCGGCTCGCCCCAATTTTAATCGCTTCCTTTGCTGTCGGAGGGCAGGGAAGCAGCAGAGGCACGCTGGCGGGACTCGCGGCGCCTGGGCAGCCCATCGGTCGCGCTGGTGGTCACCTGGCTCCGCTCCCCTCGACGGCTGCCAGAGCTGCGGCCAGCCCTGACGCCGGCTCCCGGCTCTGGTGCGGCTTCCAGTTAAGAAAGCGTACGTGGTGAACGGTTCGCAAGCCTTCCCGAAGCCCCGGCTAGTTTTATGGAGGCTTCCTGTGCCTACTGCTTGTAGAAATGAGCATTAGGAAAGGTCAGGAACAAGGCTGATTTCTCCTTCAAAAGGAACTAACGTGCAAAACAAAGATCTGGGAGAAGCTAACAACCTTCTGTGAAGTTCAGGAGAAACCGCAGAGACCAGCTGCAAAATAACACTTGGATTTCAGCTATAAACAGACTGACTTTTACAGGGGGTTTACGTATCTATTTTGGTGAAGTTATTTATTCTACAGGAAAAATGCTATTTGTAAGGCCCCGGAAAGGCAGGGGGATGAGAGGAGAAAAGGAAGTCCTGCTTGTGTTGTTACAAGAAGCTTCACTTCTAGACTCGAAAAGGGACTCGAAAATAAACATTTCACAAAGCCACAAATTTGGAGAGTCTTCAAGAGAATCATGCTTTTTTTTTTTTTTTAAAAAAAAAAAAAAAAGATCTCCCAGATCTTCCATCAGAATATTTAAAGCTACTTTCCTGCTTTTAAAAGCACACCCTGGGTTTTTTGTTGTTGTTGTTTCCTGGCTGGGGGTGGGCAAAAAAAAAAACCCCACAGAGATACAGAAATTACAGCCCAAGGTAAATAAGTATAGTATGTGTTTTAGTATCTGCGTGAGGCAGTGAGGTAAATGGAATGAAAACTGGATTGAATATAAAGGACAAGAAAGAGATAAACTGCCCAGGTCAAAGACTGTTTGAAGATTCAGAAAAAAAACCCCCCAGCATTAAAACAGGAAAATCTACTGAAGCTGTAAATTTTGTGCAGCCTTAATACAAACTGTATATTTTAAATGAATTAATTTCATACAGTAAGTTGCTCTGTAAGGGTAAAGTCCACACTGAAACAAGGGTGGCTCTAACCAAAGGAGACTTCTAAGTGAAAACAAGTGATATCTGTCATCTTTCTCTAGTGTAAAACAAACACTAAACCATGCAATTTCTCATACTATCCTATTTTGTGCCTCAGAGGAGTCCAGCATATTCCATAGCTAAAAATGAAAAGCAGGCTCTTTTGGTTTCTATAAAAACATTTCAAGTGAAAAAACAAAAGATGAGGTATTTGGTTTTTATTCTCAGATTTCTCCAGAACACAAATGATGACAAAGTGGTCTGGAAACCTAATCATGAGTAACAGGCACCCAAACAGCACCAAGACAGGAAACCTTTCCAGAAGCTCTCAAGCCTGCAGGACCCAGGGAAACCAGCACAGCTTCACTGAAAGACCTTAGTCATTCCTTCCAAAGAGGAGTTTTGGGTCTCCAGGAGCCATAGATTGTAAGTCTTAAGACTATGCCAGCCACTGATTTGTCAGTCACTTGGTTTTCTCTCCCACCATGACCCATTCCACAGACATTTGCCTTTTTTTTTTTTTTTAAACTTTTAATCAGATTCAACACTGACACAATAGCAGTGAGGTAATAGTAATGAAAAAATAGGGCATCCTTTGCTCAACACATCCTAAGAAGGTGCTGTCACCTCAATCATTCAAAAAAGCCAGCCATCTATTCACAGTGCGAGATGAACATGCCAATAAATGTGCATTACCCCCTCTGAAAGCTTTATGAATCACCACCTTGTTAGGTGTTATAATATGTTGCCCCCAGGTGAAATTATACCAAAATTAAAACTATCAGCATGTCCTAGAGTTCACCCTACAAGATAGCGGGCACTCTGCTCATCTTGCTGCAGATAGTTACTTGGGCCTTAATGGGAAAGACTAAGATATATTTCTTCCTCATATCAGAGTTTTACAGCATAATTCTAGAATTTAATTTACAGTGTGCATATTTAGAATTTTAGGTAACATATTTCGTCTTAAGATCCAATGACAGCCAGTGACCAGTACAAGTCCTATCAGCTTTTTGCTTTCAGATTCCAATTTTAACAATTGCCCCATTATTTTTGCTGCAGAAAGCAGCAAGCAGAAGAGCCTCTGCCAAAGGCAGGAACGCTTATAGCAAACCAGGCTTACAGAAGTTCTCCACTTTGCACATTCCCAGATTCCACACCACAAGAAGAGGTCAAAACACAAAATCACAGTACTGTGATTTTGAAAGGAAGGTGTAATGAGCTTCACTGGCCAATAAAAACACTTCTCTATCTTTTTCTTTCCTCAGTACTGTCATTTCTTCTGCACAATTAGATTATTTTTTCAGAAGCTGAAGTAGTCTGTGATGCATTTTCTGCCTTCAAAGCGCCCATGCAGAGGAACACAACTGGGGGCCTGGTGAGCAGAGTCCCAAACCCTCTGCCTAGCAAGATAAGGTTTTATTGTTGAATTTGTCCCTTTGATTTGGGGGGTGGGCACGATTTTAGAGATAGGATTTGCATTTAAAGAATTTGATATTGCTTCAACATTAACTTAAACTAATCTTTAGAAATCTAATCTTGTGTCCTTTTTTCCTCTAATTGTTGATTTTATTCTCCCTTCTTATTAATCATGACTAAAGTTTTTTTCTTGTTCGATGTACAGTAAATACCATATATAAATTGCTTTACCCTGCTATTTCTGTCATTTGTATTGCACGCTATATTTAATAATTTAACCTTGGAGCATGCTCTGCACTCCTTCATGAATTTTGATGTACAAAGTTATTTTCTTACTCAGTATTACCAATAGAAATGAGTATTAATTTAATCTAGTGACAAATTTATTCGTGGAAGTATACATGTTCGTGGGAACCAAAAGCACAAATCCAGATCAAATTTGATAAACCATTTTAGGCCAAATACAAAAGAGCACAAGGACCAACAAGTTAGTTTTGTGTGCTCCTCTCGATGCAGTCTGAATGCATGCTATTAGAAAGAAAAGCAAATCATGGAAATTTTTTAGATTTACTTTCTAGAAGGCAAATTAATGACATTTTAACACTGCCTAGCTCATTCAGAGTCACACTTCAGAAGGATGCAGTTCCATATTAGTATCTCCAGCAGCACACCTCTCTGACTTTTATTACCTTTAAGCAGGAACCATTCGGACAAACAGCATCGACACAAGTCACCCAAACAGCTGTGCTGCTTCTCAGAAAGGGGCAACCGACCAAGCAGGGATTCTGCCACGAAGGATTGGCCCCAGAGAAACGTTATCACTGACAGGGTACTTTCAGTTTGCACGAGCTGACATCCCATATGGTTTAGGTGAATTTCAAATGTTATTTTTTACCTCAGCACATCAGCTCAAGGTGTATCCTGCTGAGTCTGGGTAATTTAGTAAAGTGATATGCAATCAGGGACTTACTTGAAGCAAATAACTCCCATTTTCTAGGAACCATTGTAAGGATTACAATGGGAGAAGCCTCCAGTATTTTACCTGTCTTGTTTTTTTGGTTGTTTTGTTGTTGTTGTTGTTTGGGTTTGGTTTTGGTGGGGTTTTTTGGTGTGAAAGAAGAGCAGATTTTCTATTCGTTTTTAACTAGCAGGTTGTCTTTTCAGAGATTAATGCAAAATTAGACTTCACTATTACCATTTTAATTTAAAATCTACTTTCTCATTGGTTACTACATCTAATACTCCATACCTGCAACTAGGCTGTTAAAACAAGTTTAATGAATCATATATTATACATCCACATATGTCCAAATAAGCAGCTTTTCTTTTCTTTCTTTCTCTTAAATACAGGTTTCCATTTATTGCTAAATTCCAAAAAACATTCTAGCAGGATGTAATCCGTATCAATGAAAACATGGCTTTATTTTTCATTAACAGACTGCTCTGTACCTTCTTTCAATTTGAAATGATGAACCAATAAACATACATTTTAAGGGCTAATGTAAACCTTTTAAGAGCTTAATCTGAGGTGATTCATCCGAAAGAACTGGATTCTTTTATCAACGTTGCAGAAAGTACCTGAGCAATATTCAGCTCACTTGCCTGAACAGCAGAGTAAATATGGATTAAGTATTGATTTCAGAAGAATTATTATGGATGTGCACCAGTCTGAATAGGAAACTTAGACCTTATCATCAGCGTAATGGAAAATAGTCAGAATAATTCTCTATTGCTGCACAAAGTGTTTTCTTTTTCCCATTTAGTCTTTGGCAATTAACAAAATTTATTTTAGTTCATCCTGAATGTCTTGGTAGAAAGCCAAAAGCCTTTTCTCTGAACATCTTGTGCCCAAGTGTCACATCTGGAAAAGCTAATGTCTTAAAGTCTTGCTACACTTCACTTAGTTTCTGATTTGCGATATACAAGAAACAATCTATATTTGCGGAAAAACATTGCCAAAAGTCACCATTTAACCATGATACCCAAACCAAACAAGCAAAGGCTAGGATTTTCTCTGAATTCAGTCAGAGCAAACAAGCCTTTTAAGAAAGGCTAGGACTTTCTTTGCATTATAAGACTTAGAAGTATTATAATGCTCCCATTATGACGGTACACACAGCAGCAGTAATGAAATTGAAAGACTGACAATTTTTATGTCAGTGGTGATGTCAACAGAATTATTCCCGGAAATCAAAAAATGAAGAATTCATTTTTAAATATTCCAGTCCATATTTTCTAAAGTAACTGTGAGTTTGGATCTCTCTGATTCTGCATATGCAACACACAGAACAACTCAGAAGGCTTTGGTTTTCAGACAGCATTGAGGACTTTCCCTCTGAAAAAAATTCACCATGTAGCATCTGGGTTAAGATGACACCACTGGGAAGATGACGCCAATAGTCACTTTAGAAAATCATGCCATGCAATTTCAGCCTGTGCCTTCAGCAGGGACTTTGTTGTGGATCACCCATGATCCACATGCAGGTTTTGGTCACAATACTCAAATCAAATTTTAAACAACTGTCTTCATTGCCAAGGGAAGGACAGGGTAGTTGCACCATCTGAGGGACCTACCACAGGAGGTTACATTACAGGACCGGTCTCCGCATGTGCCCTCTTTCTTTCATCTTTCACATCAGGGACATATAAGCAAGTGGTGATACCAATAAGCCTTTGGAGAAGGGACAACAGAGTATCTGGGAGCTGTGTCATGAGAATCCTTTTCTCCTTCCTTCGTGAGCTGCCAGCTAGCCGTCCAACCGCCCCCTGCCACTGGACAGGGGCAGCTCTGGTCCAAGGGGAATTTTAATTCCCTGGGGTAGCAGCAGCATGAGGTGGCTGCCTCTGCAGATCATTCACGGCACAGGCTGCCTGGGGCAGCAACGGCCTGAACCCTACGCATGAGCCCCACGGGACTGCGGGCTGCCGTGAGAGTGCTCGCCCCGAGCCAGTACAACACCCCCTGACCGCCCATCACTTCTGGGATGTAGGGAATGGCCGAGTCCTTCACTGAAGCAATGCTCCTGCTCCAAGCTGTCTACCTGAGGAAAGGCTTTCCCGGACTTGCCCCACTATTTAGGTGGGCCAAGTGCCCTTGGCACTCACCTAGATGATATAAGACCCCTGCAGACATCCAGCCCGAGTCCTGGATTTTTTGGCCAGCTGACATCCGCCTTCAGGAGCGTAGTCATTGACCTTCACAGCATCCAACGTGCGCAGGGATTTACTGGGTGTCTTGGCCTCTACCACCACCCCTCATGTCCGTTCTACCTTCCCCTCCTTGCAGGGAACTCTCGCACGCCCACGTCCTTCAAAGTGGCAGAGGGGCCGTAGAGGAGCCGGGCACAGACACGGGTGTTGCACGTGCATGTGGTGTCTTCTCCCAGCCCCAGGCCATCCCTGCCCTGTAGGCCAGGGTGAGAGGGGGCCTTCAGCCACCTCCCTTTCTATTTCCCCTATATACCAGGGCTGCCCGTGTTCACTGACATCAACCAGGAGTCCAAGTAATATGGTCAGACGTGTTGAAAAGATCAGCAATATCTTCTGGAGGTGCAGAGAAGGAAAGGAGGTGGAATGAGAAGATTCAAATTAAGAAGATAAATATATTAGAAGCATCAGTGTTTAAAGCTGGCCAAAATAATGAGATTCAAAACTGAAAACCAATCTTGTATAAGCTAAGAACTGTTCCTACACAGAGTCATCTGTCAGCAGATATAGCCTAAGGAATGTTGCTAGCAGTTCAAACCTTAAGTCGGCTGCAGGCTTTATGCAGGTGTATCTTAAGTTCTTATAAAATTGAAGAGACTGCTTTTCTGACTGACTGACTCTTTAATCATGACTTATACGTATATTTTTTAATTGACCAGAAGCAGCCATCCCTAGAGGCTGGGAGGCACTGGGCAGAGGTTCTGCTCACTTATGCTAAGGATCTCAACTTTTGATTGGTACCAGAGAAGCCCAAGCTAGACAGTGTGAGCAGGAAATAGTTCACAGTACCAGACCAAATTCAGCCATACTAAAGTCCGTCCTCACTCTTTTCTTTAGATTTTGCTTTATTAATGAAGAATGATGACAGATTAAATATCCTTCTCCCGTCTATTCACTCCCTGTGCCAGCTGTAGGGCTGTTTAAGCTCACAAACCAAATTGTCTTGGAAAACCATCTTCAAATACTATCTAACAACATAAGATAATCACATTCTTACGCCAAATGAGTCCGCAAATACACATAATCCTTTCCAAGCAGAAGTAATGGTTTGCCAGAGAAACAAACTCCGTTTTAGGTAAGTTCTACTGCTTCTTACAGACAGGCACATATTATCAAAACTGACAACACTGGAAAGATTGAGACTGGTGTAATTACTTCTGGATACCAGTGACTCTGTGAGGGATGGAGGATTACTTGTTTTCCCCAGTGCTAATATTTTCTCCCTCAACCACATCATATACCCTCATGGAAATACTGCTATCGCCTATATATCCCTTTGCCTTATTTACCACCTGTGACTGCAGCAGTATTCAGGATGAGACTGCAGCACTTTAACCCGTGTGCTCAATGGATCATCAGAATATGTTTGCAAAACGACCCATTAAAACAAAGCATCACTTCACAAGATGAAGAATCACATGTTTAATTGCGTTCTCTGAACAAGCAGAGGTAATTGCGAAGTATTTTGTATTGATGACTCCTCTACACGTAGGCCCAAAAGGAAAAATGAGTCTGAGATGTATTCAGTATGGGACTACAGAAAGCGGTGACTCTGCAATCAGAGCTGTTTTTCTTAAATGAAAAAAGATTACTCAACCAGCACTGACTGTTTAAGAAGTGAAAAAGAACTTGAAGGAGCAAATGAGCAATACATTCAGCTGAATACTGTTGCACTCCAGTGGGGAAGAGCGAAGTTTTTACTATTAATTGCCTAATCATACAATTTGCCCCTCAAGTATAGCAAATCATTTGCAAGGACCATTCAGAGACAGAGCCATTTGCCTACAGCTGAGACACAGCAGGAGATTTAGTATGCTCATGTACATCAGACATTTCTAAAACATCATGCAAAGTTGTACAAATATCCAAAGAGGTCTTAGCTAGGGTAAAGTTTCATTTTATTGCCTGATATTATAAAGCTGTATTTTCCTCCCCAGTTTAGCAGGACCTAACAGCAAAATGATTTTGGATTTCCAAAGGCTACTAAGGGACTTATATAATTATATATCCCACTTAGCTTGTATTTCAAATAATTAACCCTAAATTTTAAAAGCCACACAAACGAAACAAACATCCCAAGAAGCTACACGGTTAAAATTTCTGCAAGGTTTTGAGCCTGTGCCTCACTGTTGCCTGTTCCACTCTTAAAGTCTCCTTTGGTCATCATTAGATCCATTACTTGCATGCCAAGAAGGGATGTGCAAGACAGATGTCATTTGTTTCTTTAATTTTTTTCAAGGATTCAAGAAAAGCAGAACATACTTTGAGTTCTGGCACCAAGAGTGGGAGCTCACAGCTGAGGCTTTAGGGGTAGGTCCATGACATCTCCTCAACTCTACAGCCAGCCACAGATGACCAATGCTGCAGGACCTGAATGGTCTTCATTAGGGTTTCCCAGACAAATTGCATGCCAGATACTTCACATTACCAAAACTCTGCCTGAACTGACAACCACTTCTTTCTGCTCACGCACAAAGTGCAGAGCCCAGAGCTGCTGCCAGCTGCTGCTGTTACCGGTGGCAATACTGGTGTAAACTAATTTTGGGAACCATGCTTCTAAGTGAAGATCTAGCATCAGCGATGAACAATTAAGAGACAGTGGAGGCCAGATGGAGTTCCAGCAGGAAGACAGAGGATATATGTGGGAAAGCAGAGCTTGCTGATACTAGGCGAGATTGCTTTCTACACTGGCTAGTAGGCACGAGGACCATAAGAGCAACTGCCAGTGCCAAAACCTGAATTTCTTGCACTAAGTTGAGTTCGTGTAATAGCAACAAAAAAAGAAGAGAAGCCAGCAAAACAATTGTGAGCATGTGAAGTGCCGTACAGCAATGCAGTAAGAGAGCTCCCTGCCTCCTGAACCCAAAGGCTTTTAACTTCCTGTAGAAAATGATACCCTGCGACAAACACAAACCCCTGTGGCTAGCAGCAATTTCATCAAATACAGTAGCATGGGAGGAGAAAAGAAAGCTAAAAATAAAGCACAACTTTAAAAAAAAAAGTTAAACCCATAGCTTAGTTTATGTTCATTTCCCAGACCAGAATATTAATTGCCTGCAAATATTTGGAGATTGTCAAGTATTTGTAAAAGTGTTTGTGGCTCCTAAAACACCAATCAATATTAACAAGATTGTGAAATTTAGAATGCCCAAGTGCATTTCCTGTCCTCCCCTAATGCTCTCTCCAGTGTGTTTCAGTCATGTAGTAGGGGAATAGAAATAGCATCATCAGGATTACTAAACCAAGCCCAGAGTAAGAATAGCAAATAATCCAAAAAATATTAAGCAAACTATATATACACCACACAAAAATGATTAATGCCACATACATCTGGAGGAAATTAGAGTTAATTTGAAATAATGAACTAACCAAGCAGGGCCAACTTCAGTTGCTATTATTTGTGGTGGCCAGCACTAGCAACAGTCAAAAGATACATCTGTATTTGTATGCTCCATTTTTTAGCTGTTACTGCAGCTCTACATAATTGATTCTATCACATCCCTCATCATCCAGACATATTGCCTAATATGTAAATATAAATTGCTACATTTCTTCTCGTCTCTCTCCCATCCAAACCACAGATATCTCCTGTATGCAGCATATTATTAAAACTTCGATGAAGGCAAAAGTTAATAACTGGTTTCTCCATAGGAAAACATTTTATGCTTTGAAGGATTTGTTATCTGAAGTCAGGCCGGCTGCAAAGTTTGCTGATGAGAAACAACCCCTCTGCCGTATTCAACTGTTTTGACAACTGTTAAATACAAGTGATGACACACTTGAAATACCTAGTCTGAAACAAGATAAGATGAATACTTCATATTAAAAGCTTTCTTGTACTAACGCCTGTTTTTGCATGTATTAGCACCAATAGCAGAACAGCACTTGATACAGATGAAAGTAGAATTGGACTTGTAACCTTTAATGTGAGTCAGAAGTGATTCATAGCTCAAGCTATGTCATTCCTATCTGTACTTGCCTATTTTATAATAAATAATGGACCTTTTAAGTACTGCTTAACTGGCATGTGATCCACAGCCTTGCAGTTACATGCTGGCGGTTCAAGCCTAGGACAGGGCATGAATGAAAAAAGCTGTTGCTGCTGAAGAGGGGGGCTCACTAAAGGCACCCCAGAACCACAGCTGAACCCACCCTGGGCCAAACACAGGGATCCTTCCACCTCTCCTGGCTTCCAGCCGGAAGCCACCCCATATCCTCCACTGCCTTTTCTTTTTGAGCAGCAAAGCCACTGAATTGGGTCAAGGAGGCAGGTCGGAGGCTTCAGCTCACGAGTGAAAATCTCTGCACTCAGTGACACGGCTCACCCAGCGTGATGACAGCTCTTCAGCATCCCTCCAGAATTTCCTCAAGGACACAGCAGACTGGGAAAAAAAGCCCTGAAACATCTCAGTGCACAGACTTATGCTTGAAAAGATATTAGTAAGTCAATAGCGTGATAGAAAAGGGCAACATGCAACCAGAATGGAATCTCTTTGTAGGTAGCTTGTCAACAGTTTACACAATAGCTTGTATGAAGTGAATATTGAAAAGATAAAAATAAGTTTGTTTTTAAAGGCCAGTGGAAAGTCTCTGAGAAAGAATAAGAGTAAAGAGTATTAGTCTTTACTACTCTAATGTATTTATTGTGTAGCATTTTATAGGCAGGTGGAGAACACCATTCTGTCCCCAGATAGACCAGCCATGTATTAGCAGCCCACCAAACTAAAGTTGAGAATTTTTTTTTTTTTTTTTTTTGTACCGTATGGATTTCTTTAAGCCTAGCTTCCAGGCTTGGCTAGCAAAATGCATTTTTTCCTTTGATATGGACCATTGATATCTCATGAATATTATAACATGTCCAAGCCCAAGCAACTGCAAGCAGAGTCAAGTGCTTGCAAGCAGTCAATTACAGCAGAGTTATGAATGTTGGTATTTATGGGATTTGTCTCTCTAAGGGCAATCACAGGATGCCAGTACACTAAGATGAAACCTCACTGTTAAAATCAAAACATTTCACACACTTGCTTCCAGAGCCGGGCAGTGACTCTTCTGACTCCAGAAAGCTACCATAACTGGTTAGATAATCATGGAAATTCAGTCTAGAAAAGCAAAGCAAGTGAAGAAGCAAAAGGAAATTTCACTTGGTATTTCAATGACAACCACCACTAGTTTTCAGCTGTTCTCATTTACACATTCTAGCCTGACATACACAGTTTAGTGAATACGGTGGCTTCTCTATGAAGCTAACAGCTCAAATGGCAGCACAGACTAAAAAGGAAGGTTATCCAATCCCAAAGCGAATTTCCCAGCCTCACAGTGTGAAAAGAACCAGTGTTAGATCAACAGAAAAGCATACCAGGTTTTCTATTAATTAGCACTAGAAACCTTTCCGTGCAGGGTAGGGGAAGGGGCTCCAAGTCAGTGCATTGCAAACTGAAGCCCACTGTCAGTACTATTTTCTGTACTTCTGTAGACACACCTGTATCTGTTACATTTAGAGATGGTGTAAAACGCTTTTTTGGGCAAAACTGACACCTATTTGCAAGTTCAAAGCATTACCATAGGCATCCCCAATCCTGTGGTACAGCAGACAGAAGTGGTAGTCCTTTCCACATCATTGCTCCTACTCAGATACAGCAGCATTACAACTGTGCCAAAGCAGACACAGTATCTTGTCAACTGTTGAAAAACGAAACAAAGGTTCCTGTCAACTTCTCTCCTAATATAACCAGCAGGCTCACTCAAAATGGATGAGGTTACCAGGGGAAAAAAAAAATAATCTGCAAATGCAGGTTAATTCACCGGCGGCTGCACTCTGACTTCTGTGCCAACTAGCAGATGTTGAGGTAAAGCTAAGATAAGACTGTGACCATATCTATGGCATAAGTGATTATGATCTGCACAAAGCCTGGCACTAGCTAAATGTTCATTTCCAAGTGTCTTGTTTTTCCCAAGAATTGATTTCCAATTTGTGGGGAAAGACTACCATGTCATTCATTTGTCCTCCATAGCAGCTGTTGTCCATACCGTAGATCCATAGTAAACCCCTCCCGAGAGAATTTTAACGCTTCTATTTCATTGTAATTAATTCTCAGTTGAGTAAATGGAAGAGGACTCTATTTCTGCCCTGCCTCACAGAGATATGCAGAAGCAGCTCTTGGTCTCTGTGCCTGTTTTCCCCTCCCTCATGCAAGGCAGAGCAATGAACCTTTCCTTACAGCCCCCTAATTCAAACACTGGACAAGGGTAATCACATTTCACACTTCATGGTTTAAACTGATCACCATATGGATTAGGAAAGAAACTGTGTCTCACTGCATATGAAATTATCACACAAGTTCATAGCTCTGTTAGTGGTTTCTTTGCTGTAGTCTCAAGAATTGGGTATTTGCCACAGCTGGAGACGCAGATGCTGGACACGCACATGTTCTCCTTGCTGCGTTATTTCGCTAGCTCCGTATTTTTGAAACTTGTCCAGAGTAGAAATCAAGACAACAGTTTCGTTGCTCTGAGCTAAGCATACTTTGTAGATATTTAACATGTTGCACTTTCGCATACTAATAATGGCTTGCTAGGAAATTCCCTTGCTGTGCTAGTTAAAATGCATTGGAAGAGTGGCTTTGATCATCTTCAGAGCTATTCTCCTGCTTTTAGTCTTTTGGGCAGATTTATCATTTCAGATGAAGACTTAACACCTTAGGTCCCCATTAAGACCTTTACCCATTTTGGGGGTTTTGGTTAGTTTTTTTTTTTTTAATTATTTTTCTGAAGCACAGATTTTGCATTTTAAAACTATTTTTAGAGAAATCCAAAATTTTGTTTAAAGAATTTTTTGCATGTGCCCCCACAGTGTGCCTGCCCAGGTGGCTGTCCTTAACAGCTCTGAGAGACCCACTAGGTAAAACAGCTAGGGACCTTCTCAACAATTCCCGGTTTTGGTAGGGAACATAACCGTGGTTTCCAGGGCCTGAACCCCCATTCAAGAGATGCTGTACCTTCAGCTGCTGCCAGGCTGCAGCAGTAACAGCAGCAAAGCTGTCTGAAACAGGGCAGATGATATGAATAATTATGCCTGGTTTCTCCCTGCCAACCCAAAAGAAAGCAGGATTTGGCAGGAACCTTCAGAGGCACACAGCAGCAGAACAGAGAAATGGAAAAGGGCTTTTGGCCCATTTCAAACAGCTCTGTATTCTTCAGTGCTTTGTCTAAACGGTGCTCAAGCAACAGAGCTGCCATCCCTCCAGAGAACGTGTCCAAAGGGAGTCACTCAGCTTCACACCCCGCGTCCTTGGCCCCTGTATCTCGCTCCCTCCCCAGCAATTATTGTTCATGTCATCTCACTTCAGAAACTCCCAAGACTCTCTCTCCGGCTTCATCGCCCCTTTTCCCGACAAACAGGCTCCTTCAGCCCTCTTTCCCATGGCCAGAGTTTGCGCTCCCTTTAGGAAGGCTGCACATACATTTCACACAATAGGCGCCATCTCCATGACACCGTGCGCTGTCTGCACAAGGACGAACTGCAAGTATGCCACATAAATCCTACCATGTAATCGATTTTCATGCCAACATTTCTGGGTCACAGCAAGCACTCATGCTCTGGGGAGCCTTTCATAACCAAATGACTTCAGATTGCTCTGCTCTGAATAATCTACTCTGACAATGGTTATTGTTTATGCTTGAAGCTCCAGTCAAAACTGGAGCTCCACTGATGCCAGATAAATAGGCAGGTAAACACAGCCCTTGCTTGAAAGGACTTGCTGCATCATTTATGTCAAATAAGCAGGCAGAGCAAAGAGGAGGAGTCCGAGTTCAGGACCTGGAAGCATGGGGTTGAAGAAAGGCAGAAGAACGCCCTGGCCAAAATGCTGCGTCACCACAGGCTAAGGGTTCCCCCCGCCCCAGCCCCTCCATTTGATGGCAGAAGCACAAGAGCAAGTGGGACCTCATGAATTCACACCACATAGCCATGGCCTCAGGCAGAATCAGCTGCACACACGCCATCCCTGGCAGGCGTCATCTACATGGTTTGAACAGAGATGCTGCAAGTTGCCTATCCCAACTACTGTTACTTTCAGCAAAATTATCTTAATGCCTGTCCTGGCCACCATGGACCAGAGAACAGATTATTGCTTTTGTCTTTGAAAGCAATTCATTTCTTTGAAAAAATTTGATTTCTTTGTCTTACCTTCCCTAAATTACACAACCCCATGTCTCTCTCTTCACCGTGTAGGGCCCTGGTCTGTCTTCTTATTCCTTTCAAGCCCCTTCAGTTGGTCTTGCCAAGGAATTACCACTATTATCTCCACATGGAGTATGATCCCTTTGCATGTCCTGTCACCTCTGTCTGTCTAACCTTGTGAAATAACTGACTTTTTTGCTATAGTATATTGTCTCAGACACTGTCATTTTTGGATCTTTTGGATCTATTTGTTTCCCACCTTGTAACAAACTGACCAATTATTCCTTGTTACAATGCAGAAATTCACATTTGCCTTCCCAGGACTACAACCTGTTTTCAAATCATTTTTCCAGTTTCTCTGTTATTTTCAGTCGGAAGCTTGTTGCCTAAAACTCCTGAGCCCCACTCCCTAGCCTGAATTTTCCATTGTCACATATATTTAATCATGAATCACTGTTCCATCATCCAAGTCATCAGCGAAAATATCAACTGACTTCAGGCCTCTCTGATGCATTCCTTCATTTGGATGGTGATCCCCTGACTATTGCTTGAAGAGCGCTTTTCTGATCCACTGTTTTATTATATCGTATTTCCCTAGACTTACCAAACAAGACAATACCAACATTTAGATAGAAGGTTTGATTAACAAACGACACATTCACACTGGCTTTATCTTTTAAAGACTGATGTAAACTACTCTGGTGTTGAAAAGGGACAGTCAAAACACTTCCCTCAGAGGACCGGCAGAAAACAGCCAGATTAAAACATCTTCAGCAAGCATGGATTTACCAGCTGGGCAAGGGAGAGTGACCAGTGTCCCATGTTCCCTCTCTGAAGATGCAGCCACCTTTTGCTCTCTCTTCCAAAAACTGATCTCCCAATATCTGTCCCCAAGTCCTCTCTGAAGCAAATCAGGTTAGCCATTGCTCAGCTATTTCCACCACACCCTTGAAGAACAGGTCCTAAGACGTTCTTATAGAATCACAGAATGGTTTGAGTTGGAAAGGACCTTTGAAGATTATCTAGTCAACCTCCCTGCCATGGGCAGGGACACCTTCCACTAGACCAGGTTGCTCAAAGCCCCATCCAGCCTGACCTCGAACACTTCCAGCAATGAGGCATCCACAACTTCTATGGGCAACCTGTGTCTGTGTCTCACCACCCTCATCATGCTCATCATTCTTCAGGAGGACCAGAGGGGTTTGATTTGCTCCTGCTGCAAACAAAACCTCCTTTTTTCCCAGTTCAAGGGGTTTTGGCTGACAGCAAAGACCACGCTAACTGCAGACCAAAGACGTGCCTACAGTGCTCACAAGGAGCAAGCCAGCCTCGCAGGAAGCCACCGCTCCTTTGCATGCCAGATCCCGCTCCCCTTCGCGCACGCACGGCCAGGCTATGTCTGGTGTTTGTGCTGGATGGAACGAAAACATATTTTTGCTTTCTGTGCCCTGCAGAAGGCAGAGTGAAAGAAGAATTGCACCCCTAAGTGTAAAGGCTTAGGGTCCAACCAGTTTCAAACCCAGGATGCAAAAAGAACATAAGAAGAATAGGAGAGGAACAGTGCCAAAAATACAGTGCAGCTTCATTTGAAAAACATCAGCTGATAGTGTTAATGGTCACCACGGTCTGCACATGCTCGGTTTTATTTCCCATTACTTTCCAAG